>NW_020328497.1:0-13175 GCF_001858045.2 Oreochromis niloticus
GCGATTTTCACCAAGTCCATAAAGACAGCTGTAACTTTTGATAGGAGACTCGGACACACATATTTCAGGCTTGGCTTATAGAATTCAGCATTTCCATGCTCAATTAATAGGTTTTGCAGCTGTTTGAGCTAAGATTTTCAAGTTATTCACAAAAATGAAAACCCATAATGTGTTTCAGGCGAGAAACGCACTGTCTCGCCGAAATAAGGCGATTTTCACCAAGTCCATAAAGACAGCTGTAACTTGATAGGAGAACTCGACACACATATTTCAGGCTTGGCCTTATAGAATTCAGCATTTCCATGCTGGGGAAATAGGTTTTGCAGCTGTTTGAGCTAAGATTTTCAAGTTATTCACAAAATGAAAACCCATAATGTGTTTCAGGCGAGAAACGCACTGTCTCGCCGAAATAAGGCGATTTTCACCAAGTCCATAAAGACAGCTGTAACTTTTGATAGGAGACTCGGACACACATATTTCAGGCTTGGCCTTATAGAATTCAGCATTTCCATGCTGGAAATAGGTTTTGCAGCTGTTTGAGCTAAGATTTTCAAGTTATTCACAAAATGAAAACCCATAATGTGTTTCAGGCGAGAAACGCACTGTCTCGCCGAAATAAGGCGATTTTCACCAAGTCCATAAAGACAGCTGTAACTTTTGATAGGAGACTCGGACACACATATTCAGGCTTGGCCTTATAGAATTCAGCATTTCCATGCTGGGGAAATAGGTTTTGCAGCTGTTTGAGCTAAGATTTTCAAGTTATTCACAAAATGAAACCCATAATGTGTTTCAGGCGAGAAACGCACTGTCTCGCCGAAATAAGGCGATTTTCACCAAGTCCATAAAGACAGCTGTAACTTTGATAGGAGACTCGGACACACATATTTCAGGCTTGGCCTTATAGAATTCAGCATTTCCATGCTCAATTAATAGGTTTTGCAGCTGTTTGAGCTAAGATTTTCAAGTTATTCACAAAATGAAAACCCATAATGTGTTTCAGGCGAGAAACGCACTGTCTCGCCGCATTAAGGCGATTTTCACCAAGTCCATAAAGACAGCTGTAACTTTTGATAGGAGACTCGGACACACATATTTCAGGCTTGGCCTTATAGAATTCAGCATTTCCATGCTGGGGAAATAGGTTTTGCAGCTGTTTGAGCTAAGATTTTCAAGTTATTCACAAAATGAAAACCCATAATGTGTTTCAGGCGAGAAACGCACTGTCTCGCCGAAATAAGGCGATTTTCACCAAGTCCATAAAGACAGCTGTAACTTTTGATAGGAGACTCGGACACACATATTTCAGGCTTGGCCTTATAGAATTCAGCATTTCCATGCTGGGGAAATAGGTTTTGCAGCTGTTTGAGCTAAGATTTTCAAGTTATTCACAAAATGAAAACCCATAATGTGTTTCAGGCGAGAAACGCACTGTCTCGCCGAAATAAGGCGATTTTCACCAAGTCCATAAAGACAGCTGTAACTTTTGATAGGAGACTCGGACACACATATTTCAGGCTTGGCCTTATAGAATTCAGCATTTCCATGCTGGGGAAATAGGTTTTGCAGCTGTTTGAGCTAAGATTTTCAAGTTATTCACAAAATGAAAACCCATATTGTTTCAGGCGAGAAACGCACTGTCTCGCCGAAATAAGGCGATTTTCACCAAGTCCATAAAGACAGCTGTAACTTTGATAGGAGACTCGGACACACATATTTCAGGCTTGGCCTTATAGAATCAGCATTTCCATGCTGGGAAATAGGTTTTGCAGCTGTTTGAGCTAAGATTTTCAAGTTATTCACAAAATGAAAACCCATAATGTGTTTCAGGCGAGAAACGCACTGTCTCGCCGAAATAAGGCGATTTTCACCAAGTCCATAAAGACAGCTGTAACTTTTGATAGGAGACTCGGACACACATATTTCAGGCTTGGCCTTATAGAATTCAGCATTTCCATGCTGGGGAAATAGGTTTTGCAGCTGTTTGAGCTAAGATTTTCAAGTTATTCACAAAATGAAAACCCATAATGTGTTTCAGGCGAGAAACGCACTGTCTCGCCGAAATAAGGCGATTTTCACCAAGTCCATAAAGACAGCTGTAACTTTTGATAGGAGACTCGGACACACATATTTCAGGCTTGGCCTTATAGAATTCAGCATTTCCATGCTGGGGAAATAGGTTTTGCAGCTGTTTGAGCTAAGATTTTCAAGTTATTCACAAAATGAAAACCCATAATGTGTTTCAGGCGAGAAACGCACTGTCTCGCCGAAATAAGGCGATTTTCACCAAGTCCATAAAGACAGCTGTAACTTTTGATAGGAGACTCGGACACACATATTTCAGCTTGGCCTTATAGAATTCAGCATTTCCATGCTGAATTATAGGTTTTGCAGCTGTTTGAGCTAAGATTTTCAAGTTATTCACAAAATGAAAACCCATAATGTGTTTCAGGCGAGAAACGCACTGTCTCGCCGAAATAAGGCGATTTTCACCAAGTCCATAAAGACAGCTGTAACTTTTGATAGGAGACTCGGACACACATATTTCAGGCTTGGCCTTATAGAATTCAGCATTTCCATGCTGAATTAATAGGTTTTGCAGCTGTTTGAGCTAAGATTTTCAAGTTATTCACAAAATGAAAACCCATAATGTGTTTCAGGCGAGAAACGCACTGTCTCGCCGAAATAAGGCGATTTTCACCAAGTCCATAAAGACAGCTGTAACTTTTGATAGGAGACTCGGACACACATATTTCAGGCTTGGCCTTATAGAATTCAGCATTTCCATGCTGAATTAATAGGTTTGCAGCTGTTTGAGCTAAGATTTTCAAGTTATTCACAAAATGAAAACCCATAATGTGTTTCAGGCGAGAAACGCACTGTCTCGCCGAAATAAGGCGATTTTCACCAAGTCCATAAAGACAGCTGTAACTTTTGATAGGAGACTCGGACACACATATTTCAGGCTTGGCCTTATAGAATTCAGCATTTCCATGCTGGGGAAATAGGTTTTGCAGCTGTTTGAGCTAAGATTTTCAAGTTATTCACAAAATGAAAACCCATAATGTGTTTCAGGCGAGAAACGCACTGTCTCGCCGAAATAAGGCGATTTTCACCAAGTCCATAAAGACAGCTGTAACTTTGATAGGAGACTCGGACACACATATTTCAGGCTTGGCCTTATAGAATTCAGCATTTCCATGCTGGGAAATAGGTTTTGCAGCTGTTGAGCTAAGATTTTCAAGTTATTCACAAAATGAAAACCCATAATGTGTTTCAGGCGAGAACGCACTGTCTCGCCGAAATAAGGCGATTTTCACCAAGTCCATAAAGACAGCTGTAACTTTTGATAGGAGACTCGGACACACATATTTCAGGCTTGGCCTTATAGAATTCAGCATTTCCATGCTGAAATAGGTTTTGCAGCTGTTTGAGCTAAGATTTTCAAGTTATTCACAAAATGAAAACCCATAATGTGTTTCAGGCGAGAAACGCACTGTCTCGCCGAAATAAGGCGATTTTCACCAAGTCCATAAAGACAGCTGTAACTTTGATAGGAGACTCGGACACACATATTTCAGGCTTGGCCTTATAGAATTCAGCATTTCCATGCTCAATTAATAGGTTTTGCAGCTGTTTGAGCTAAGATTTTCAAGTTATTCACAAAATGAAAACCCATAATGTGTTTCAGGCGAGAAACGCACTGTCTCGCCGAAATGAGGCGATTTTCACCAAGTCCATAAAGACAGCTGTAACTTTTGATAGGAGACTCGGCACACATATTTCAGGCTTGGCCTTATAGAATTCAGCATTTCCATGCTGAATAATAGGTTTGCAGCTGTTTGAGCTAAGATTTCAAGTTATTCACAAAATGAAAACCCATAATGTGTTTCAGGCGAGAAACGCACTGTCTCGCCGAAATAAGGCGATTTTCACCAAGTCCATAAAGACAGCTGTAACTTTTGATAGGAGACTCGGACACACATATTTCAGGCTTGGCCTTATAGAATTCAGCATTTCCATCTGGGGAAATAGGTTTTGCAGCTGTTTGAGCTAAGATTTTCAAGTTATTCACAAAATGAAAACCCATAATGTGTTTCAGGCGAGAAACGCACTGTCTCGCCGAATAAGGCGATTTTCACCAAGTCCATAAAGACAGCTGTAACTTTTGATAGGAGACTCGGCACACATATTTCAGGCTTGGCCTTATAGAATTCAGCATTTCCATGCTGGGGAAATAGGTTTTGCAGCTGTTTGAGCTAAGATTTTCAAGTTATTCACAAAATGAAACCCATAATGTGTTTCAGGCGAGAAACGCACTGTCTCGCCGAAATAAGGCGATTTCACCAAGTCCATAAAGACAGCTGTAATTTTGATAGGAGACTCGGACACACATATTCAGGCTTGGCCTTATAGAATTCAGCATTTCCATGCTCAATTAATAGGTTTTGCAGCTGTTTGAGCTAAGATTTTCAAGTGTAAGGAGTAAATATTTAAACAAGACATTCTTCAGGCGAAATAAAGACACTCAAGACAGTTTAGATGGTAACAACGTGCGCACGCTGGGCGAGCGCTGCTGTCTCAGGCTCACAACCAGCGTATGTGGCAGTTCTTATTTATAGCGTTTCAGAGTATGTGTGTGTGTGTGAAGTTTATGATCTCAGAGTGTGTGTGTGTGATTCTGAAGAATGGGCCCTCTTTGTATTTGGGAGTGTATAGATAAGAATGTCCTGCTCTCCCTTCCTGGGAGTGAACGGCTCGTAGAGAACCAGGTGCAGAGGAAATATACTGGGTGAATCATATCTGAGAACACTATGCTTTTGTCTTTCATTTAAGCTTCACTTCAGCGAAACAGTAAAACCATAAATACGATTAAATGGAAAGAATAATGGGTAAACAACTATTAACACTAAAATTAAAGATAAACTTTCAATAACGTACAAATGGCAGTGGAATAATACTTGAAACATTTGAAAATCTCTTAACATATCCCTCTGTTGTTAATTGTTTTACCCATTTTAACTTTTATCAGCATACAGTCTCTTGACAGTGCATTTTAACTGTTGCTTCATTATTAACAGGAGTGTCTTTTTCTTTTAGTTACAGGTTGTTTCTTCATCTTCGTCGTCGGTGTTTAAGTCAGTGTCGGCGTGCTCCAGCAGTGTCATAATTTCTTTTTGGCGACAGGGTCCGGTGTAATAGCTGTGGCTATCAGTCTGTTGATCATGGATCTTATGCAGGGAATACAACAACAGCCACATAGGGTCAATATGGCTGCAAAAACAGCTATTGACACTAGGATTGATGACACTAGGCTGCGGTACTTTCCAAACATGTCCATCCAGCTGTCCACATGGAAGTGTCCACTCCAGAATGTTCTTTCATTCTCTCATTCAGGGTCTTCAGTCTTTCCAGGGCTCTGGTCAGACTGCCGTCAGCTGCAGTGTTGTTAGTATGAAGGTGCAGCATTGTTCTCCACTTCTTTGTTTCTCGTTGCGCTGCGCATTCTTCTGGGCATAGGCTGCAGCTTAAAAATGGTTCCCCTTTCAGGACACGTCACATTTGGAGCCTGCCGGTAAATCCTCGGGCAGTGTGGGTCACATGGGTTGCTGGTGCAGGCCGTGTTCATGCCTACCAGGGCCAGTGATAAGAATATTGTGAACACGAGCATGGAACACATCGTTGTGACAGTGGTCAGTTGGCATCCTCTTGTCCGGCATCGACGTCGTCTGTGCGGTCTCTCACCCTCAGGGGCATCCTGGTTTGCATTTAGTATTTCCATCTCCATCAGGTCTCCCTCTGTGAGCATTTCTCCTCTTCTCGACCGTGGACACACCCTTGGCCTCCAATGAGTAGACACCAGCAAGAGGAGCGAGTGTTTCAGTGTTGCCACTGATAGCCCTTCTCCCCACCGAGTGAACACAGAGGTTAGAGCGGTCTGCAGTCTAGACTTACTGCTCACTTTTCTATTCGGGAGATTGTGGTTCTCGGATTGGTTCATTAACATATGACATCTTATATAGGTATGCATGTGAACAAAGAATACCCTGAGTGTGTGTGTATCTATGTGTGTATGGGGTCAAGATGTAACCCCAGGAAGACTCCCCATAGCTGGTGCCAGGAGTCTAGCGGTACATCTGAACAAAAGGCTCTTAGACTCAAACAGATATCGTGTGTTTGCTATACCATATATCAGCAGGAGAAGATACGACCTCTCCTAGGAGGTGTGTGATCTATGCCAGAACACTCTGAAGAGGAGTGAACACATCCCCTCTTCATGCTACACAGAGTTGTTACAGACCTCCTAGGATGAGACATTCTTTCAATCTACAATGATTATATACTTCTAAGCATATATAAGTAAATATTTCTAAGCATAAATGACAATCACAATACAAATCTAACATTTCCCCCTTTGGCAATTATGCTAGAAAGTACCAGTTATGATCCTGTCATGTCTGACAGTGTCAATGCAAACATTTTTATACTCAGCATATGTAAATGTACACAGTTTGACAAATATATTAGCAGTTATCCAAGTTCTCATTGATCTCATTCAATGGTAAACTGCATCCTACAAGCAAACAATGAATTGTTAATGGTCATAAGAGAAATTAACATTTTCAAGAACACTCCAGCTTGGCGGTGCTCCTCTGCAAGACATGTAAATCGCACGTCTCTCTGCAGAGTGGTTTAAGTTCTGCAGGGCGTCATAAATGTCTCTTCCAGTTGTTTCCATCACTGTTCATAGAACCAGAGTCCAAATGTATGTAGATAGACATTCAGACATACCAGTTGAGTTTGCCGTTTGTCAACATGGGTCTCAGCTATTGTGAGAGCTGCAGACCTCTTCAGCACTCTAGTTTTATGGCCTCTGCCAACCCCCATCACCTCACTTCAGGCCTCTGTACTGTGGGGATACATATGACTCCTCCATTGTCCATCCTCTGCAGGAAAACCCTCTGTGGAAAGGGTGCTGGATCCAGTTATCTTACTGCTGTTATGATCCCAGCAGTCTCAGAGTGTCATCGTATGCACAGTACAGTGACACAGCATTAGGTGATGTTCATAGGAAACTGCTGTCATCACACCATAGCTTCTGGCTCCTGTGCTTCTCACAGAATCATGATGTCATCCTTGAACTCTGCCTGCGTTGTCACTTTTGGAGCTTGGCACGCTCCCTCATCCTTCAGGTGCCGTCTGTTGTCCACAGTCTCCTCTGTTGGCCTCTGAAAGCCCCTTGGCACAGCTCTCATTCCAACGCAGCTTCATGGTCCTTGCTGTGGCTCCAAAATCTGATCCATGGTGGGCCCAAACAGCTCGACCTTTGACCTCAGCCACTGCCTGGGCTGTCAGCTCTGCCTGGAATGGGTTCTCGCTTCTCACTGGGCTCTGAAGATTTCTCAGGAGATTCCTTTCAGCAATACTCTGACTGCTGCACCTGTATTCCTTGCTAGAGGAGAAACTTCTATTTGGAGAGCATGTAAAGCATCATCAAAGCCTCATCTGAACACAGATGCACCACTTGCATAGGTTTATACCCGTCTGAACTGTTAATCACAAAGATCACACAAAATCATAAAAACATAGTTCAGAAACATAGAAAGATAGTTTCATGTAACTGTGTAATTCTGGACCCCTCCTCTTGACGCATGGACACTCCCATGAGTCAACTCATCAAACCAGATTCCTGTCTTAAAGAAAAGGTTAGCTAGATCATGTCCAGGCAACATCAGGGCGTCTCCCCTCTGGAGCAGCACCACCCGGACCTATAACCTGCAATAAAAGATGTTAGTGTGTTTTGCATAATAAGTTTGCTTCACATCTGGCTCCGCCTGGAGCCTGCATACACACTCATGGCCTGGAAAACAAGATCTGGAAGTGAAATCAAACTTCACACTTATAAACAATTGTATCATTAGAGTAATAAAGCACTCAGCATCAACAGGACAAGTATCATGTGCAGGTTTCTCAAATCAGTAAACTACAATTATTGGCATAATTTGGCTCAGACATGGATCATCCCATGTACTCAGTTAACATTAGTGTAATCGGTGACTTCCCTTAAGCAAAGTCACTCCATGTATTTAACACTAGGAGCTCAGTAGTGGCCAGCTAATGAGCCCATATTAAACTATTCCATAAACACTGCATCTCTTAGTTGCTTCTCATGTTACTTGTCCGTCTCTGCTGAATCTCTACATGCACTCTTAGACAAACAAACATTAGCAACACACATGGACAATCCTGGAGGTCAGGCACAAATTGACAGGTTCCAGAGGTGCTATAAAAGACCATAAAGACATAGCTGTGGACAGAAGTGGCACTAGTTTCAACACAGGGAATGTTTTACATGTTATTCACATCGTCAAAGTAACCTTAACATTTCCCCAACAACACAGTGTAACAGCATCACCAACTCATAACTGTAAACGCAGTTTTCTTCACACGTAAACCCAGAAATCCTGTAGTAGAAACATCAACCAGCTATCCTGGTATAATCACATGATCAAATCACATGAAGAACTGTAATGCTGTAGAAATGTTAGCGCTGCGCAGATGTACACACACTTCTCACAGTCACCTCTGTGAGCAACACAAGGTAGTGATAACACCCCTGGTAGATGCACAGACACAGAAAGTGGCATTTAAAAGTTTAAATCGGTATGGCCAAAGCTCACGCAACCTCAAATGTTGTTGTCCTCTTTCTGCTCCAAAAAAGAGAAACACACATAGATTCATCTGCACCTTTGTCAGGTGGGGGTTAACTTCGCACAGTGATGTCAGTCAGTCTGTCAGCTTCTGTCCGCTTTCACCAGTCAGTCAGTTTTATTTTCTCTCACTCATTCATTCATGCATTCATTCATTCTTTCTTGCTGACAGTGGGAATTACCGTCGCATTTTCATTTCCACTTCTCAGCAAATGACGTCATTTCAAAAAGAAAAGAATTTAGACTGGATTTTCTCGTTGAATCCTTTTGGACAGGAACTTATTTTCTAATTGTCCAGATAAGTGACTTCCTCCTGAGCCCATTTAATGTGGAGAAACTCACTTGCAACAATTTTCTCGACGACGTGTCGTATAGCGCTTCTGTTCTAATCGTGCAGATCTGCTCAAACAGAGATCATCAAACAAACTTTCAGTGCACTATGAAAGTATCAAATAAAAAGGCCTTGTTCAGTCATACACATGCTCCTCATCTCAGGAGGGTAAATCATACCATTAGCATGGTTTATCATACCATCATACTAATTGGCAGCTCAACTTCACAACAAAAGAAAATCATCAGCTAGATTAACTCCAAACCAACCATCAGCCACACAACACACAACATAAGCCTCATGTCTCATTAGCTATGAATTTTAATCCCAGGACTGTACTTTTCACTCATTTAGGCCACAAATTTTATTTAGTTTCCTTTTCCCGTCATCATAAACATGTGACATGTTGTCATGCATTTCACAAAGAAGTGTGTATGTATTCAGAGTTTGGTATCTGGGTGCAGGATTCACTCGCACATCACAACAGGAAACTCAGTGTTTAGAGTCTCCACTCTAACACATCCATTCACTCGTGCTAGAATTCAGTCACCTTTCATTAATCTAAGAACCATCAACTAGTTTGCATATCAGCTATTAACCCACTAAGATGACAGGACAACAGAAATGCATGTTCAAAACGTTATCACAAAAATGGAATTTCCCTCATACAGTAAATTACTTGTGCTGCATCAATCAGGCAGAAAGCATCTCCCAATTTACTATATTAACAACTAAATTCATTGTCTGATCACTGGTTGGTCAAACCAGAATCTTTTTTTTTCCACAAAGTTAAACTGTTGTCCTGCAACCTAGAGATTAACTGTCAGCATTGGATAAATTCAGCATTTGATAACAAGTCTCTGTTAAATTTACACTATTTAGCACTGATGAGAGATAACAAGCTGATTTCATTGCATGTGTGTTTGTGTTATTAGGCAGGTTTAATCAATGTGTCTGGAGCTGCATCTCCAGCAGGGCATGTTCTTAAAGCTGCCTTTCCTACACACTTTTCTGCTATTATTGATCATCATTTTCAACTAATGTGCTATGAGTCCACTGATCTTTGCATCACACTAAGTGACTTGGACAAGATGATAAACAGACTCAATGCTTAGATTTGTCTAATCTTCATGGCTCTCTTGGTTTGTGTTAGTAGGGTTAATGTATATCTGCTTGTGTGTGTGATTTTGTATATGTTTCTTTTTGCAGTGTTTCAGATTCCTTCACAATTTTCCACTTAAACAGTCAGTTTTCTTTCCCAGGTTGCTAACCCAAATTTGATTTCCACATTAAACAACAGCACTCTCTGTGTTCTCACCTACTGCTCCACTCTGTTGTCCTCTCCCACTTCAACAGTCCAATAGCGGCAGTTCTTCTTCAGCTTGTCCTGTGTTCCACTGTCTCTTCTTGCCATTTTACTCCGAAAGTGGCAAATATCAACCTCAACAGTCTCCTCAGTTTTCCTCAAACGTTCTTTTCACAAGCACAGTGACTTTGCAGCTTGTTGGAAACACAGTGTCATTCATCCAATCAGTCAGGATGATGGTTTGCTCTTCTTCTCCGATGCTGTTTGTCCACACTGCTGCTGCTTGCTGGGTCTCTTTGCTCAGGACTTCGCTGCTGTCTCTTTATCTGCCATGTTATTGCTCTTTGGAACTGCATTCCTTGTCTTCAGGGAGGAGTGAGAGCTCGCTTGTGAGGATGAGGACACATGGAGCTGTAAATAAGTTAGCCAAAATTGGCCTGAACATTTCCAATAGTGTTAAACTATAACTTCTTCCGACTGCTGCATATGGGAAATTGATCCAGGTCTGCGTTTCATCTGAAGTGACAAAACTAAGACATTTCCATTATTATTCCATTACTTAACCGAACACAGAACTCTCTCTCTGTTTTTGTGCTCTCCTTTCTTGAAAGCAGAAAATGAGATTGTAGCTGTCTGGCTAATAAACACAAAACCTTTTTCCTATGATTTTTCATCTACAATGTAGATTCGTCTCTTTTTACTCTTTTTTCCTTTACACTAGCTGGTGACCTGCAGAATCACCGCTCTCACAATTGGAGACAATTACGTTACACAACGCACACACATACTGCGACGTCAGACACATTCACACTCACTTTTTCATCTGCATAAATAAAACATATGGCTGATGATATGTGCCATGGTATCCATAAGTATGATCACAAGTTTTATTTAATTATTTTCAACCCAACAAAGCAAATAAACAAGACATGATGCTGATGCTATGAACACTCTACACACATGAATCAAGATCCAGGAAAACTGCTGCACATCTGAAAGAGAAGCTGAACTCACGGATACGCTACATACTCGAGTTATCATAGTTCTCTTCCCCTTTCTTTGATGAGTTCTCAGCCAGCTCCTGATCTGATAATGTGTAGCTTGCTCATCAGCTCAGAAGAGACAGCAACACAACTCACACAGTGGTTGTGTGCTTTGCCACAGTGGCAAAGACTTACATTTTCATATTCACTCAGCTTCTCCATCATTAGTTTTCAGCTGTTCACACAGGGTTCAGCATAATAGTTGTTTCATAGGCGTACTCTATATCTCAACAATGGCTCATAATAAGATGACAGTTTTCAACAGGTCAAGTGCCTCTATGCACGTCATTAGTTAAATATTTGCCTATTTTTGGGCTTAGAGTTTCATAATATTATGTAAATTGCTTATAATTTTATTTTTCCTATATTTATTTTGATTTATTGTATTTGGAAACACCTTGTTTGCTTTTATTTATTAATACTGCCAACATACACTCTGTGTGACCTCGCTGATATAGAGTCGGGGAGGTTATTAAGGCAGCCTTCTACCCTGGTCTAGACCCAGGGCGGCCTTAATTTTATGCGTTGATGCGCAACCTTTGACCCCTTCTCACCAGTACATCGGTCAACACAGGAAACAGTAAGAGTGGTGCAGAACCTGTTGTTTCTATTCAAAAGGTCACTCACTCTTCAACAACACATAAACTTCACACGCGGTACTATAATCCTATTTTAATTGACACGTTCTTTATTTTCATTCACTCGTGAGAGTGAGATCCCTGACTTCCAACCTTTTAAACTGCGGAGTGACCCCACACAGGACCGTCAAACTCCGTCTTACAGGCGAGTCCTTTCACTCGTGAGAGTGAGATCCCTGACTTCCAGCCTTTTAATTGCGGAACGAGTCTCCCAGGGGACTGCCAGTTCCGTCTTACAGGCGAGTCTTAATACCCGACTTCCAGTCCTTAAAGGACGAGTCTTTCCCGACTTCCAGTCCTTAAAGGACGAGTCTCTCTTTCCCGACTTCCAGTCCCTAAAGGACGAGTCTTTTCCCGACTTCCAGTCCCTAAAGGACGAGTCTTTTAAGAACCGTGTCAACCTAAAAACCGATTTTAGCCGCAATGTGTTCTGAGTGTTTATATTCACCTGGTTCAGATGAAAATGCCGGTCAGAGAGAATCCTCCTCGCTCCCTGGGATCGTGGACCTCTTGCTAAAAACGCTGGCAACGGCGAATTCACGTAGTTGGTCTTTACTGTTTCACTAGAAACAGGCTGTCATGACGACTTTGTAGCGTGGGTTCACGAATCCAGGAAACGACGAGGTCACTCTGTTGGCTCGAAGGACCAAATAAATGTAAGAGTAAATATTTAAACAAGACATTCTTCAGGCGAAATAAAGACCTCAAGACAGTTTAATGGTAACAACGTGCGCACGCTGGGCGAGCGCTGCTGTCTCAGGCTCACACCAGCGTATGTGGCAGTTCTTTATTTATAGCGTTTCAGAGTATTGTGTGTGTGTGAAGTTTATGATCTCAGAGTGTGTGTGTGATTCTGAAGAATGGCCCCTCTTGTATTTGGGAGTGTATAGATAAGAAATGTCCTGCTCTCCCCTTCCTGGAGTGAACGGCTCGTAGAGAACCAGGTGCAGAGGAAATATAACTGGGTGAATCATATCTGAGAACACTATGCTTTTGTCTTTCATTTAACTTCACTTCAGCGAACAGTAAAACATAAAATACGATTAAATGGAAAGAATAAATGGGTAAACAACTATTAACACTAAAATTAAAGATAAACTTTCAATAACGTACAAATGGCAGTGGGAATAATACTTGAAACATTTG
>NW_020328499.1:0-211286 GCF_001858045.2 Oreochromis niloticus
TCCCTCTTCTCAGGTTTTTTTTTTTTCTTTCCCTCTTTCTTTCTCCCCTTTCTTTCCACCAGTCAAGTCTGTCCCGTATTCAGCAAGTGAAAATAAAATAAACAATAAAAGGTGAATCAGATGGACCATTACGGCAAGGCTGGGATGGTCCATTTGGTAAAGTAAATCCGTTGGGCATCTTTCTTCGCCTTTAGACAATAATTCTGATGGCAAAAGAACCAAACGGGACAGGTTAAAAAAAAAAAAAAGAGAAAGGGGATGCTTTGCTTTTTTTGCTTTTGGCAGGAGGAGAAGAGAGACCAGAGGGGAAGAGTGTAGGTTCACATGAGTGTGGAGCTGCAGACTTAATCTTTTGGCTGCTGATTCCTGGTTTCTGATGTTTGCTTTAAGAAAATTGTGTTTTATTGACTGGGTTTAGATTGTGGTACTAGATTATACTGTGGGACAATGCCAATGCTAAGGGAGAAAATTTTTGATATAACTCATGTTACCATTAACCAAGCAGGCCACTGTAGAAGTCAATTAAATTTTATAGAGGAAAATAACTACAACCAAAGTAATAATAATGAATCACATAGGGACTGCTAGATTTTTCATATAAAAATGCAGTTCGAGAATAACAAACACTTGTCCAAGTGACCAAGGTTTTCCCTTTAAAATACTAAATTATTAAAAGAGCATGTTCGGTAAGGATATGTGAGGCTAGCTGGCACTGGAGGGAGACAGGAGCAAAGTAAGGAAAGCATATATATTTGGTTAAGTCTGATAAAGTAAAAATAAAAAGTACCACTACATTAAGAGGAGTAAATGAAATCAAAATATGGAAATTGTGTATGAAGAACATGACTGATAACTGTTCTGTCTTAAGTTTTGTTATAACACAAAAACGTTGTTCGGGGTTCGGTTCGGTTCGATACTTTGGTGTCACACTTCGATACCAAAAAATTGTTCATTCCTGTTTAATTTGTTGATACTTTGGTATCGAACCGTGACACCAAAGCATATATATATATATATATATATACATATATATATATATATGTACATCCATGTACAGGAGGTGGCTGACAACCGCTCCATTCCGTAGTCGGTATCCGTAGCCAGTCTTGTTAATGATCTCACTGAGGGGTTCAGGCCTATGCAGAACAGCAGTGGGACAGAGCATCTCCTTGGTAGATCCCGCACTTGATGGTGACTTGTGCTATGGGCTTGGAGTTGGCTCTAGTGTTGTACGCCACATCCCCATTGAGTTCCTGATGAAGGCTCTTAGGGTCCTGTTGATCTTGTACAATTCTAGGCATTCCAGTATCCAGCTGTGGGGCATTGAGTCATAGGCCTTCTGTAATCAATCCAGGCTGTGCACAGGTTGGTCAGTCTGGTCTTGCAGTCTCGGCTGACTGTTCTGTCTACCAGTAGCTGGTGTTTTGCGCCTCTGGTATTCTTGCCAATCCTTTCTGTGTCCGCTCATGTATTGACCCATGTGCCTGTTCATCTAGCCGATATGATGCCTGACAGGAGCTTCCATGTAGTACTGAGGCAGGTAATTGGTCGGTAGTTGGATGGGACCGGTCCCTTCTTGGGGTCCTTGGGGATCAGGACCGTCCGACCTTCGGTTAGCCATTCCGGGTGTCTCTCGTTAACTAGCAGCTGGTTCATTTGTGCTGCCAGACGCTCGTGGAGTGCAGTCAGCTTCTTCAGCCAGTAGGCGTGAACCATGTCGGGCCCTGGTGCTGTCCAACTCTTCATACTGGAGACCCTTTCTTGGATGTCTGCCACTGTGATGGTTACTGGACCCTGTTCAGGGAGGTCGCTATGGTCTGCCCTCAGATCCATTAGCCACTGAGCATTGCCGTTATGGGTTGCGTCCTTCTCCCATATGCTCTTCCAGTATTGCTCCGTCTCCAGCCTTGGTGGTGCTGTTCTGTTATTGTTCCCTTGCCACTGAGAGTACACCTTTGCTGGTTCTGTGGAGAACAGCTGGTTTATTCTCCTGCCTTCTATCTCTCTGGTGTACCTCCTCAAGCGGCTGGCCAAGGCTGTGAGTCTTTGCTTGGCAGTTTCCAAGGCCTCAGGTATGGACAGCTTGCTGTATTTCTTATGCACCTTCTTTGTCGCGCCTTTCTGCAACTCCGTTAGTTGGCTAACCTCCCTCCGTGCTACTTTGATCTTGCCCTCTAGCCTCCTTCTCCATGGAGGGTACTGCCCTTGTGGCTGTTCAACTTGTAGCCAAGCATCTCACTGATCACTGCTGCCGTAGTGTAGATCAGCTTGTTAGTGTCGGTAATCGTGGTTGTAGGTATCATCCGTAGTGCTGCATTAACATCATCTAGCAGACCTTCTGAGGGTACTTCACGTAATCTTGGTAACCGGCTAGGGGGGTCCAGGTTTCAAGCTTGGCCATGATCCTATCTTTCAGGTCAGTTCCTCTCGCACTCAACGATCCTTCTCCTATCGCACTTGGGGCTATGTACCCAATCTCGGGTGGGGGTGATGATATCTCCCCCTGACCTGGCGTCCTGACTCCTCCTTGTCGTAGCATTTATGTTGTACCTCGTCAATCTCTAGCTGTGAGAGCAGTCCCTTCTTTCGAATGTTGGAACACGGAGCTACTAGTTGTTTCGCCGTCATTGTGGATGTTGGGTATCAAAGAATCCATAGGTCCCTCATCCTATTCATGTAACCCCTTCCGCCAGGGTTACTTGCGTAGTAGCATTCCAACAACGCCCTGTTTTCGTCTCTTGCCCACCGATGCCTTCTTGTTCCAGTAGCCCACTTGTCGTCAGGGTGCCCTGGTTCCTCAACACCTGACGCGGACCTTGTTGATCCGGGCGAGTGTCCATAACCAAGTGGCCGGCATAGTGTACAGGAACATCTGTGCCGAGTATAACCTGGAAGTCCCAAGGTCAAAATGGGAGATGCCCCCAAGGGTGATGGAGAATGACCGAGCTAAGATCCTGTGGGACTTCCAGATGCAGACGGACAAAATGGTGGTGGCTAACCAACCGGACATAGTGGTGGTAGACAAACAGAAGAAGACGGCTGTAGTGATCGATGTAGCGGTTCCGAATGACAGCAATATCAGGAAGAAGGAACACGAGAAGCTGGAGAAATACCAAGGGCTCAGAGAAGAGCTCGAGAGGATGTGGAGGGTGAAGGTAACGGTGGTCCCCGTGGTAATCGGAGCACTAGGTGCGGTGACTCCCAAGCTAGGCGAGTGGCTCCAGCAGATCCCGGGAACAACATCGGAGATCTCTGTCCAGAAGAGCGCAGTCCTGGGAACAGCTAAGATACTGCGCAGGACCCTCAAGCTCCCAGGCCTCTGGTAGAGGACCCGAGCTTGAAGGATAAACCGCCCGCAGGGGCGTGCTGGGTGTTTTTTTATATATATATATACATATATATATATATACATATATAAGGGCAGCACGGTGGTTAGCACTGTTGCCGCACAGCAAGAAGGTCCTGAGTTCAATTCCACCATCAGGCCGGGGTCTTTCTGTGTGGAGTTTGCATGTTCTCCCCGTGTTTGCGTGGGTTCTCTCCGGGTTCTCCGACTTCCTCCCACCGTCCAAAGACATGCAGCTTGTGGGGATAGGTTAATTGGATAATCCAAATTACCACTAGGTGTAAATGTGCGAGTGAATGTGAGTGCGAATGGTTGTCTGTCCCTGTGTGTTAGCCCTGCGACAGACTGGCGACCTGTCCAGGGTGTACCCCGCCTCTCGCCCTATGACAGCTGGGATAGGCTCCAGCGCCCCCCGCGACCCTGAAAAGGATAAGCGGAAGCGAATGGATGGATGGATATATATATATATATACACACACATATTAGGGCTGCCACAAACGATTATTTTGATAGTCGACTAGTCACCGATTATTTTTGCGATTAGTCGACTAATCAGATCATCATCCATTGGACGTAAAACGTACAGCTTATTGCACCAGCATGCATCTGCTCTTATATAGCTATCATAAAGACAAGATGATAGTTTATTAAATTTTAATGAAATTTGCAGATTCTTTCAGTGAAGTTCAAGTTCACACCGGAGTATTTTCTCGAGCATCTCACACTTCTGATAATCTGTTGTCTGCTTGACGTTTATTCAGCTGTGTAAAAACTATAACTTTAATCTCAGCCAAACCGATTTACTCAGGAACAAATAAAATACTAAAAAAAGCCAAATAATAACATTTTTAAGTTATCTAAGTGACTTCTATATGTTTAACCTGAATAGCGAAAGACGGCGGTGGGTTTGAAAACGATTTGCCGGGAGTCCGGTGTTCTCATGTGCTCTAGTGAGCCCTGCCCCCGGCTCGCTATCGAGCTGATGGGTAACAGACGTCTCCGAAAACGTCGGAGCGCTTTTGAAAATATGTGGTGTCTTGATAAACTGAGCAGATATTTGAGGTTTACACAGCTACATTCTCGCCTGAAAATATGCTTAATGCTTATTTTGTGAAAAATATCATATTTTTGTCATTTTATATATATATCATCACCCCCACCCGAGATTGGGTACCAACACCCAAGTATGATAGGAGAAGGATCGTTAAGTGCGAGAGGAACTTACCTGAAAGATAGGATCATGGCCAAGCTTGAAACTTGGACCCCCTGTAGCCAGTTACCAAGATTACGTGAAGTGCACGACGGACAATACCTACAGCCACGATTACCGAGACTAACAAGCTGATCTACAATACGGCAGCAGTGATTAGTGAGATGCTTGGCTACAAGTTAAACAGCCACAAGAGGCAGTACCCTCCATGGAGAAGGAGGTTAGAGGCTAAAATCAAGGTAGCACGGAGGGAGGTCAGCTAACTATAAGAGTTGCAGAAAGGCACAATGAAGAAGGTGCCTAAGAAGTACAGGAAGCTGTCTATATCTGAGGCTTTGGAAACTGCCAAGCAACGACTCACACCCTTGGCCAGCCGCTTGAAGAGGTACACCAGAGAGATACAAGGCAGGAGAATAAACCATGTGTTCTCCATGGAACCAGCCAAGGTGTACTCTCAGTGGCAGGGGAACAATATAAGAACAGCACCACCAAGGCTGGAGCAAACCCATAACAGCAATGCTCAGTGTCTAGTGGATCTGAGGGCAGACCACAGTGACCTCCCTGAACAGGGTCCAGTAACCATCACAGTGGCAGATATCCAAGAAAGAGTCTCCAGTATGAAGAGTTGGACAGCACCTGATATGGTTCATGCCTACTGGCTGAAGAAGCTGACTGCACTCCACGAGCGCCTGGCAGCACAAATAAACCAGCTGCTAGTTGACGAGAGACACCCGGAATGGCTAACTGAAGGTCGGACAGTCCTCAAGGACCCCCAGAAGGGACCGGTCCTCTCCAACTACCGACCAATAACCTGCCTCAGCACCACGTGGAAGCTCCCGTCAGGCATCATAGCGGCTAAGATGTACAGGCACATGGGTCAATACATGAGCGGGGCACAGAAAGGTATCGGCAAGAATACCAGAGTCGCAAAACACCAGCTACTGGTAGAGCGAGCAGTCAGTCGAGATTGCAAGACAAGTCTGACGAACCTGTGCACTGCCTGTGTGGATTACAAGAAGGCCTATGACTCAGTGCTCCACACCTAGATACTGGAATGCCTAGAATTGTCCAAGATCAACAGGACCCTCAGCGCCTTCATCGGGAACTCAATGGGGATGTGGCGGACAACACTAGAGGCCAACTCCAAGCAGTGATGGGAATAATGGCGTTACAAGTAACGGCGTTACTAACGGCGTTACTTTTTTCAGTAACGAGTAATCTAACTAATTACTATTCCTATCGTTACAACGCCATTAGAGTTACTAACAAGAAAATGCGGCCCGTTACTATTTTTCAACAAACAGACGGTTGAAGCTGTCTTCAGCTTACTGCATCTTATATCAGTTGCACGGAAGTAGCTGTAAGTAATCTGGATGCTACAGCTTTAAGCAGCTGCACGCACTCCCGCGGACGGTAATCATGATCACTGTCTAGCACAACACCTGGAGCTCAGGGGGCAAAACAATCGCATGAGTGCTGCTGTTTGACTGAGGAAGAATAAAGTAGTCGTGGTAAGCCAATCACATGACCACTTAAAGACAAAGCAACAAGGTGACATTTACCAGTTTATAAATTGTGTTGATAGGCCACGTAAAACCAGAGTCATGATAAACAATATATACGCTGCGTTTTTTTCCTCAATAGTTTCGTCACGTTTACTAAGGACAGTGCAGCGAGCACTCTCTGCTTATGAGCAAAAGAAACAGGAAGTTTTAGGAGTGAGAGAGAGAGAGAAAGACAGCAGAAAAACAGAGAGAGCGAGTTTTGAGATATGAGAGATTTGTGACGTTTAGCGTCACACTTTGGGGTGTGTAGTTAATGTGTTGTCTTGTGTAGTTAGCATGTAGTGTTGTGGATAGTTTTGTGCTGTGTGTCAGAACAATGAGGCGGGCAAAGGTTTCTACCTGTCTCCAGGTAGAAACCTGCTGCTGTCAGACCTGCAGGAATCAGGCTGTGATGTTCTCCTTTATAGTGGGCAGAAATTATTTTTATGGAATGGCACAAATAATTTGTGTGGCAGCTTATTGAATACAGAACATCTGATTGTTCTGTAAATAGTTTGATATGGTTATTTAAAAAATCAAGGTAAAAGGTAAATGGCTGCAAATAACTTTGTTGTTTGCAAAACTTGTGCATAGGATTTAAAATTGTCAATTTATATTTGCATTTAAAGTTATGAAATATATATTTCATAACTTTAAATTCAAATGAATCATATGATTCATTAAACATGTTTGTGGTTGTTACAGTAAAAAATATAACTTTTTCTACTCTGATTTGATGTTTTTTGTCTGGTTTAAGATCAATTGTGTTATTGTCAATTGTGTGGGGCGATCGTGGCTCAAGAGTTGGGAGTTCGCCTTGTAATCGGAAGATTGCCGGTTAGATCCCCGGCTTGGACAGTCTCGGTCATTGTGTCCTTGGGCAAGACACTTCACCTGTTGCCTACTGGTGGTGGTCAGAGGGCCCGGTGGCGCCAGTGTCCGGCAGCCTCGCCTCTGTCAGTGCGCCCCAGGGTGGCTGTGGCTGCAACGTAGCTTGCCATCACCAGTGTGTGAATGGGTGTGTGGATGACTGGATATGTAAAGCGCTTTGGGTTCCTTAGGGACTAGTAAAAGCGCTATATAAATACAGGCCATTTACCATTTACCATTACAGTATGTAAAAATGAAAACATAACTGTAAATTCAGACACGTGAGGTTGTGCTGAAAAGAATGACACCAAATAAGGCAAAGTAAATCGTTTTTAAAGGTGAAATGTGGAGGGAAAATCAAAAGCAGTTAAAAATGGCCAATTATATCCTGGTGTAGTGGATTTTTGTATGACATGTATACCTATAAATCTAACATGATGGATTTTTGTACTTATATAATAACTTTCATGTGGAGTTTTAGGCATGCGGTGGCACACACACACACACACACACACACACACACACACACGCACACACACACACACCCACAAGTCATGCAGCACACTCATGAGGCATATCTTCACTGTCCTGTACACACACACACATTATGAACCTACACTGGAGTGTTTTATTTTTAACTCATATATTTGATGTAGTTAGGCCAAGTATTATTCACATGGATATCATAAGATTATCACAAAACCTATGCTATTTGCTGTATTAATGTGTGACCTTTGACCATGTTGTGACCTATTGTCAGAAGGTAAAGCAAAGGGTTAACCTAGGGGTGTCACTTTGGGCCGGGCCCTCAGCCAGGGCCCTGTGTGAACTCTGGCCGGTACTTGACCCTGCATCTGCTGTTCCTGGGCGCGTGGGAAAGTTACTCAGCAGCAGGAGGTGGGACTACTGGTACCTTTAAAAGGGGGCCTGGGAAAGCCCTCGGGCTTTTTCCTGCTGTCTGTCCGTGGGGTTGGTCCCTACCTGCATGCGCTTACTGCGAACACCCTAGGGGAGCTTTGCTTTTCCTTCTGTTTTGCTGAGCTACACTGTTCAATAAAACAGCTGGCATAGAACTTTGCTCCTCTCCTGTAATTTTTGTGTTTTTGACTTTAATTGAAATTGGGAAGCTGAGATCCACCTATTGCTAATTTGAAGAATTACTCTCCATTGTGACAACTACACTGGACCCCAGAGGGTTACACTTTTTTTTTGTTTGTTTTTTTTAAGTAACGCAATAGTTACTTTTCCAAGTAATTAATTACTTTTAGAATATTGTAACTCAGTTACTAGTAACTAGTAACTATAATTAAATAGTTTTTCAAAGTAACTTGCCCAACACTGAGTCCAAGCCCATAGCACAAGTCACCATCAAGTGCGGGATCTACCAAGGAGATGCTCTGTCCCCACTGCTGTTCTGCATAGGCCTGAATCCCCGCAGTTAGATCATTGACAAGACTGGCTACGGATACCGACTACGGAATGGAGCAGTAGTCAGCCACCTCCTGTACATGGATGACATAATGCTGTACGCCAAAAGTGAACGAGACATCAATTCACTGATCCACACCACCAGGATTGACAGCAATGATATTGCTAGAGAAGTGTTCCACACTGTTCCACATAAGGCTCTCTATGTACGCAGGTGTGCAGGCAAAACAAAAAAAAGACTTCAAAATAAAGACAATATCAGGTTATCACTGTGTAATAGTGATGTTTTCTATTAGTTATTCAAACTTTCTTACCTTGTTTCATATTCCCTAATTGTTCCTGTAGCTGACTGTGGCTTGTACTCACTTCATCATAACGGCTCTGTAACTGACTCAGGCTGGTTTTTGTGTCTTCAGAGAAAAACAGATAAAAATTAAGTTAAAATATTCAAAGGATACAGCTATGGTATAAGAACTTACACTCGTATACTCAGTATTTGCTCACTTACCCTGAACTTCAGACTGTAGCCGACTGTAACTGCGACTCAGAATGTTGTATTTGGTCCGAAGTTCATTGTGTTTGATTTGAAGAGCGTCGTAATTATTCTTGTTAAAAGCCACTGAAATATAACATTTTAAAAATTAAGATGATTGAAACATTGAACAGAAATAAACTTCTTACTCTTTATTGCCAAATACATTGATACGTATTAGAAACTTGTTATATCACACACACACACTATAAGTGTCTATGATACAGTAACAGACTAAACCTTGACCCGTTCTTATTACTGCCATCATATTTTTGTCATTTTGTACAACTGCTGTGTTTTTCTGTCCTTCATGAAAAGCTCTGCATGCTGTGCCTCAGGTGTGACTGAATGAGAGGATGATAACAGGCATGTACATGTTCTTTGCTGTGACTGGTGCACCAACATGCTGCTTAATGATTACATAAAGAGCCAAGATGGCTGCCGTCTTCAAGAGCGTGTCTTCAGTATGAAGAGTTGGACAGCACCAGGCCCTGACATGGTTCACGCCTACTGGCTGAAGAAGCTTACTGCATTCCACGAGCGTCTGGCAAATTAACCATTTGCTAGTTTACGAGAAAAACACCCAGAATGGCTAACCGATGGGTGGAGAGTCCTGATCCTCGAGGACCCCCAGAAGGGACCGGTCCCATCCAACTACCAGCCAATAGCCTACCCCAGTACCACATGGAAGCTCCTGTCAGGCATCATAGTGGCTAAGATAAACAGGCATATGGCTCAATAAATGAGTGAGGCACCGAAAGCATTGGCAGGAATACCAGAGGCACACAACACAAGCTACTGGTAGACCAAGCAGTCGCCTGAGACTGCAAGACTAGGATGACCAAGCTGTCAACTGCCTGGATAAAAAGAAGGCCTATGACTCAATGCCCCACAGCTGGATACTGGAATGCTTAGAACTGTCCAAGATCAACAGGACCCTCAGAGACTTCATCGGGAACTCAATGGGGATGTGGCGTACAACACTAGAGGCCAACTCCAAGCCCATAGCACAAGTCACCATCAAGTGCGGGATCTACCAAGGAGATGCTCTGTCCCTGCTGTTCTGCATAGGCCTGAATCCCCGCAGTTAGATCATTGACAAGACTGGCTACGGATACCGACTATGGAATGGAGCAGTTGTCAGCCACTTCCTGTACGTGCACGACATCAAGCTGTACGCCAAAAGTGAACGAGACATCAATTCACTGATCCACACCACCAGGATTGACAGCAATGATATCGCAATGCCATTCGGGCTAGAGAAGTGTTCCACACTGTTCCACATAAGGCTCTCTATGTACGCAGGTGTGCAGGCAAAACAAAAAAAAGACTTCAAAATAAAGACAATATCAGGTTATCACTGTGTAATAGGGATGTTTTCTATTAGTTATTCAAACTTTCTTACCTTGTTTCATATTCCCTAATTGTTCCTGTAGCTGACTGTGGCTTCTACTCACTTCATTATAATGGCTCTGTAACTGACTCAGGCTGGTTTTTGTGTCTTCAGAGAAAAACAGATAAAAAATAGGTTAAAATATTCAAAGGATACAGCTATGGTATAAGAACTTATACTCGTATACTCAGTATTTGCTCACTTACCCTGAACTTCAGACTGTAGCCGACTATAACTGCGACTCAGATTGTTGTATTTGGTCTGAAGTTCATCGTGTTTGATTTGAAGTTCGTTGTATTCATTCTCGTTAAAAGCAACTGAAATATAATTTTTTTTTAAAATTTAAGACGATTTAAACATTGAACAGAAATAAACTTCTTACTCTTTATTGTCAAATATATTAATACGTATTAGAAACTTGTTATATCACACACACACACTATAAGTGTCTATGATACAGTAACAGACTAAACCTTGACCCGTTCTTATTACTGCCATCATATTTTTGTCATTTTGTACAACTGCTGTGTTTTTCTGTCCTTCATGAAAAGCTCTGCATGCTGTGCCTCAGGTGTGACTGAATGAGAGGATGATAACAGGCATGTACATGTTCTTTGCTGTGACTGGTGCACCAACATGCTGCTTAATGATTACATAAAGAGCCAAGATGGCTGCCATCTTCAAGAAAGTGTCTTCACTATGAAGAGTTGGACAGCACCAGGCCCTGACATGGTTCACGCCTACTGGCTGAAGAAGCTTACTGCATTCCACGAGCGTCTGGCAAATTAACCATTTGCTAGTTTACGAGAAAAACACCCAGAATGGCTAACCGATGGGTGGAGAGTCCTGATCCTCGAGGACCCCCAGAAGGGGCCGGTCCCATCCAACTACCAGCCAATAGCCTACCCCAGTACCACATGGAAGCTCCTGTCAGGCATCATAGTGGCTAAAATAAACAGGCATATGGCTCAATAAATGAGTGAGGCACCGAAAGCATTGGCAGGAATACCAGAGGCACACAACACAAGCTACTGGTAGACCAAGCAGTCGCCTGAGACTGCAAGACTAGGATGACCAAGCTGTCAACTGCCTGGATAAAAAGAAGGCCTATGACTCAATGCCCCACAGCTGGATACTGGAATGCTTAGAACTGTCCAAGATCAACAGGACCCTCAGAGACTTCATCGGGAACTCAATGGGGATGTGGCGTACAACACTAGAGGCCAACTCCAAGCCCATAGCACAAGTCACCATCAAGTGCGGGATCTACCAAGGAGATGCTCTGTCCCTGCTGTTCTGCATAGGCCTGAATCCCCTCAGTTAGATCATTGACAAGACTGGCTACGGATACCGACTACGGAATGGAGCAGTAGTCAGCCACCTCCTGTACATGGATGACATAATGCTGTACGCCAAAAGTGAACGAGACATCAATTCACTGATCCACACCACCAGGATTGACAGCAATGATATTGCTAGAGAAGTGTTCCACACTGTTCCACATAAGGCTCTCTATGTACTGTTAGGGTTCAAAAATTGGAGATAAGGAGTACGGAGCGCTCACAAGCAAATAACAACTCTGGTCCAGAGGATGTGATCAAAGCGAAGATTTATTGATTACACGCGCGGAGTTCAAGCTGGGCAAAGTCAGCAATTGAACTAACTTACAACAATTAGACAAAGGTTTTATAGGAGTAGGACAACAAAGCATACGTCACTCCAAAACCACAATGACTTTTAACATAGAACATCATCTTCGCGTCGAAGGCAGATGCTTCCTGTCTCCATCCTCGCTGTCGCACCATGAGCACATTCTTATCTCCCCGAACATCAGGTGGACTTCCTGTAACAGACTACCACGTACGCCCCGACTTTGCAGTTATAAACTCTTACCTAAATGAGTCTATCTGTGTGTGTGTGCACGTGCGGGGGCGCGTGCGTGCTGTGTACTGTGTACGTGTCATGACCTCTCCTGCACCCCAGCTTCACCTCACACCTCTGTCATAGCCAGACATAAGGCCTGAGCTTATACACAGCTGAACTATGAGTGACTCTTGGCCTAAATGTCACACTCAAATGATGATACACAAACCATGAAGGAAACTTACTTAAACTGAACATAAATGAACCTTAAAACTTACTTAAAAGGATATAAGTGCTGAATGATACAAACTTAACTCTTAGCCCTAAAGGATATAAGGATATAAGGATATAACTCCAGGCATATGTCATGTAAGCAGGTGTATTGCAATTCCTTTCAGAGCTCCTGTTCTTCTCACCGTGTATTGGCTGATCATAACGCCCGCCAAGAGTTTCTGACCTTCACTTGACCAGGAGCCACAGCTCTTTAATAAGCTCAAATGCAATCATGTATAAAAGATTAAAATCATTTTCATAACACAGGTTTTTTCCTTCTCAGATCTGCCAATATGTTTGCTCCTCCTAATATAGTCTAAAAGCAACCCTAAGCAAAACAATTTGAACTTTCCCCTATCAGTGATCTCTCTAACTAAGTGTGTGTGTGGTTACGTGTATGTCCGAACCAAAACTATGTATGTGTACTCTACTGAATAAATGTTTTAATCCAAAGCCTCTACTAAAAGCTTAATACAGTTTCATATCCTACTCACAGTACTTGCATTCAGAGTCTGCTTTCAGTTTCACTTCTGCAAAAGCATGCCTTGCAGACGTGTTTCCTGTCCCTGCTCTTTGAGTGCTTCACCCACTGAAGACTTCAGTATAAGAATATAAAAACATTCAAAAGCCTTTAAAATTATAGATTCAACTCAACAGTTTAAAGTGGTTCTTGCTGGACTTGTAATAAAGACTAATATAATACCCATATATTTGAACATCTGAATGCATCTGTGAAAGCAACATCACCCTCAATCATGAAATGGTAATGATGATTATAAAAGTAGCAGCAAAATATTTCTATTCTCAATAGTACGCAGGTGTGCAGGCAAAACAAAAAAAAGACTTCAAAATAAAGACAATATCAGGTTATCACTGTGTAATAGTGATGTTTTCTATTAGTTATTCAAACTTTCTTACCTTGTTTCATATTCCCTAATTGTTCCTGTAGCTGACTGTGGCTTGTACTCACTTCATCATAACGGCTCTGTAACTGACTCAGGCTGGTGTTTGTGTCTTCAGAGAAAAACAGATAAAAATTAAGTTAAAATATTCAAAGGATACAGCTATGGTATAAGAACTTACACTCGTAAACACAGTATTTGCTCACTTACCCTGAACTTCAGACTGTAGCCGACTGTAACTGTGGTTCAGTTTGTTGTATTTGGTCTGAAGTTCATCGTGTTTGACTTGAAGTTTGTTGTATTCATTCTTGTAAAAAGCAACTGAAATATAAAATTTTAAAAAATTCAAGATGATTGAAACGTTGAACAGAAATATCTTTCTTACTCTTTATAGTCAAATATATTAATACGTATTAGAAACTTGTTATATGACACACAGCATCAGTGTCCATGATACAGTAACAGACTAAACTTTGACCCGTTGTTATGACTTTCAGTATATTTTTTGTCAGTCTGTGCAACTGCTGTGTTTTTCTGTCGTTCATAAAAAGCTCTGCATGCTTTGATTGGTGCACCAAAATGCAGCTTAATGATTACATAAAGATATATATATATGTGTGTGTGTGTGTGTGTGGGGGGGGGGGGGGGGCAGTCAATCCTTCAAGCTCGGGTCTTAGCGCAGTATCTTATAGTGATGGTAAATTCCAACTCCTTGGAGCTATGAGCCAGGAAGGAGGGGGTGAGTGATTCGCCTTACGCTATGATTCAGCACAGCAAGAAGTGGGTGAGTGATTCAGTTATTCGTTCAACTCGTTTGACCTGTGACCTATTTCAGAGCTTAGTGAGTCCTGAGTGATTCGCTTATGCTATGATTCAGCACAGCAAGGGAGGGGGTGAGTACCTCAAATGTGCTGTTAGCATGCTAGCTGAGCGATGCTACTGTGAACCGAGGAGCTATTGTCTTGATGTGAGCTTCTACTCAGGGTGTTTTCTTCCAGTTCAGAGCAGAAATTTTTCTGTTAAGAAACTGGCTGTTGTTTTTCCCCCACAATTTGAATTATAAGCTAGATATATTTCTACTAATGGAATTAGTTTGCTAACAGCAACAGGGATGAGTCAGTGAGTCAGTTGCGCTTGTGAATCATGATTCTCAAGTCAGTAAAGTGATTCTCGAGTATTGAACGATTCGTTCACGAATCGAACATCACTAGTATCTTAGTTGTTCCTAGGACTGCGCTCTTCTGGACAGAGATCTCCGATGTTCCCAGGATCTGCTGGAGCCACTCGCCTAGCTTGGGAGTCACTGCAGCTAGTGCTCCGATTACCACTGGGACCACCGTCACCTTCACCCTCCACATCTTCTCGAGCTCTTCTCTGAGCCCTTGGTATTTCTCGAGCTTCTCGTGTTCCTTCTTCCTGATGTTGCTGTCATTCGGAACCGCTACATCGATCACTACGACCGTCTTTTCATGTTTGTCTACATATATACAGGGAGTGCAGAATTATTAGGCAAATGAGTATTTTGTCCACATCATCCTCTTCATGCATGTTGTCTTACTCCAAGCTGTATAGGCTCGAAAGCCTACTACCAATTAAGCATATTAGGTGATGTGCATCTCTGTAATGAGAAGGGGTGTGGTCTAATGACATCAACACCCTATATCAGGTGTGCATAATTATTAGGCAACTTCCTTTCCTTTGGCAAAATGGGTCAAAAGAAGGACTTGACAGGCTCAGAAAAGTCAAAAATAGTGAGATATCTTGCAGAGGGATGCAGCAGTCTTAAAATTGCAAAGCTTCTGAAGCGTGATCATCGAACAATCAAGCGTTTCATTCAAAATAGTCAACAGGGTCGCAAGAAGCGTGTGGAAAAACCAAGGTGCAAAATAACTGCCCATGAACTGAGAAAAGTCAAGCGCGCAGCTGCCAAGATGCCACTTGCCACCAGTTTGGCCATATTTCAGAGCTGCAACATCACTGGAGTGCCCAAAAGCACAAGGTGTGCAATACTCAGAGACATGGCCAAGGTAAGAAAGGCTGAAAGACGACCACCACTGAACAAGACACACAAGCTGAAACGTCAAGACTGGGCCAAGAAATAACTCAAGACTGATTTTTCTAAGGTTTTATGGACTGATGAAATGAGAGTGAGTCTTGATGGGCCAGATGGATGGGCCCGTGGCAGGATTGGTAAAGGGCAGAGAGCTCCAGTCCGACTCAGACGCCAGCAAGGTGGAGGTGGAGTACTGGTTTGGGCTGGTATCATCAAAGATGAGCTTGTGGGGCCTTTTCGGGTTGAGGATGGAGTCAAGCTCAACTCCCAGTCCTACTGCCAGTTTCTGGAAGACACCTTCTTCAAGCAGTGGTACAGGAAGAAGTCTGCATCCTTCAAGAAAAACATGATTTTCATGCAGGACAATGCTCCATCACACGCGTCCAAGTACTCCACAGCGTGGCTGGCAAGAAAGGGTATAAAAGAAGAAAAACTAATGACATGGCCTCCTTGTTCACCTGATCTGAACCCCATTGAGAACCTGTGGTCCATCATCAAATGTGAGATTTACAAGGAGGGAAAACAGTACACCTCTCTGAACAGTGTCTGGGAGGCTGTGGTTGCTGCTGCACGCAATGTTGATGGTGAACAGATCAAAACACTGACAGAATCCATGGATGGCAGGCTTTTGAGTCTCCTTGCAAAGAAAGGTGGCTATATTGGTCGCTGATTTGTTTTTGTTTTGTTTTTGAATGTCAGAAATGTATATTTGTGAATGTGGAGATGTTATATTGGTTTCACTGGTAAAAATAAATAATTGAAATGGGTATATATTTGTTTTTTGTTAAGTTGCCTAATAATTATGCACAGTAATAGTCACCTGCACACACAGATATCCCCCTAAAATAGCTCAAACTAAAAACAAACTAAAAACTACTTCCAAAAACATTCAGCTTTGATATTAATGAGTTTTTTGGGTTCATTGAGAACATGGTTGTTGTTCAATAATAAGATTATTCCTCAAAAATACAACTTGCCTAATAATTCTGCACTCCCTGCATATATATACATATACATATATATATATATATATATATATGTATATGTATATATATATATATATATAT
Organism: Oreochromis niloticus; assembly: GCF_001858045.2. NCBI lineage: Eukaryota > Metazoa > Chordata > Actinopteri > Cichliformes > Cichlidae > Oreochromis > Oreochromis niloticus. The sequence continues at coordinate 16,482 of NW_020328499.1, forward strand.
ACACACACACACACACACACACACACACACATACAGGGTGGGCCATTTATATGGATGCACCGTAATAACATGGGAATGGTTGGTGATACTAAAGTCCTGTTTGTGGCACATTAGTATATGTGAGGGGGCAAACTCCTCAAGATGGGTGGTGACCATGGTGGCCATTTAGAAGTCGGCCATCTTGGATACAACTTTTGTTTTTTCAATAGGAAGAGGGCCATGTGACACATCAAACTTATTGGTAATGTCACAAGAAAAACAATGGTGTGCTTGGTTTCAACATAACTTTATTCATGGCTGTGGTGTCATATCAATGTATGCAGTGTTTGCTGATATCAAACTGTGGTATGAGGACCATTGTGGGTAATCTTTGTAGTGACACACTCCTTTTTTTTTTATTTAGACCTGGTTTAATTTTGGCATAGTTGAATATTTGTACATAATCCCTGCAGCTGTCAGACTATAACAGGGGTCACCAGCCTTTCTTAAAACTGAGAGTTAGATAAAATTTTGAACAGTTTGGTTCATCTTTAGTTATATGGTTCTATCTAGCATATTCTATCTTGATAAGTTGTCTTATCACAGGTTATTTTTTTCAAAAATGTTAACAATGATTTAAGCAAGGAAAGGGCTACATGTCAACATACTAGTGATGTGTCGGTCGCGAACGAAATGGCTCTTAGAGCCAGATCTTTGACGTGAACGACGCGAGCCGGCTCCTTATCGCGAGCCGTGTTATTTTTTTTCCCTTCTCTCACCCTGTTTCGCACTTTTTTTACCGCTTCACTCCGCGTGCGAGCCTTGTGCTTTGCACTGGGGAGAGGGGGGAGGGGCGGTAGTTACACTCGCAGTAGCACAGGAACAGAGCGGGAGAGAGAGAAAGAGAGCCAGGGACAACAACGTCATATTACAAAGGTATAGTAATCATCCACAACTATTTTCAGTTGCAGATGATAAAGGATTGGCTAAGGAACTTGGAAAGAAAAGCGTCTGGACTTCTTTGAGTTTCTTGAAGACGTTTCATGTCTCATCCGAGAAGCTTCTTCAGTTATAAGGGTCAATTGGTGGGGAGTCCAGACGCTTTTCTTTCCAAGCTCCTTAGTCCACGACAGAGGTGGGTCGAGTATCCAAAATTTGTACTCAAGTAAGAGTAGCATTACCTCAAAATATTATTACTCAAGTAAAAGTGAAAAGTAGTTGTCAAAAAAGTTACTCAAGTAAGAGTAAAAAAGTACTTGGCAAAAAGACTACTCAAATAGCGAGTAACTGTTTGAAATGTCCGATTTATTTAATAAATGTTACCAGACAAACAAAAATGAATAAATAAACAAATTTTACTATTTTCAAAAGGAATATATGTAAAAACATCAACAAAATAAGGCACAACAATTCTAATTTCCAGATTTCAGTTTTTTGCAGCTTTTTTCAACAAGACCTACAGTAAATAATATAAATATATAACCAGTGCAAACAATTTCCAGTGACAAGATATGCTGTAAACTTTATATTCATGTTTGCTCCAAATGGCACAGCAGCCTCAGAAAAAAAAATTAGAACGAGGCATCTTCAACATATGTTCATACAAGGCAGCTCAGTTTACCATAAGTTGTATGGGTGTGCATGTATTTCTGCATATTTAGCAAAAATGTGCCATTTCTTCACTCAGTGAGGTGATGGTTCAGCAGTCTGCTCTCAAGGTTCTTTCTGTGAAGTTGTAACTGTTCAGCAGTGAACAGGAGTCCTGCATGACTGAAAAGTCCAGATGCAGGAAGAGCTGTATTGACTTTGATCGGCAGCTTCTTGATGTGAGGAAAGCCAGGCAATAGATCCACACCTCCAGTGAATGGACATGAAAGGTACCTCTCCAGCTCCCTGCTTCTGGCTTTCCTGACCCCATGGATCCATCATCGTCTTCGAATAGGCTGCTGTTTGTGCTGGCCTCATCCAGCTCTGAGTCTAGGTGATGTCTGATGAAGTGGAGACCTGTGGAAAGATGTAAGGTTTTCAAAAGAATTAGGTCTGGTCATCATAGTGCTGTATACACTGCCAAGCTGCAGATGTTTGTTTGGAGCTAGCCTCCAAAAGCTGCCCATACACTGTGCGATTTTTGGCCCATTTTGAGACGATTTTTCAGTCGCGCAACAGTTTTGGGGATCGGCCCGAGTTTTGCCTTAATCGTGTGCGCATCGTGTAGTATACATGGGGTAACGAAAAGCAGTTAACACCTCACGACCAGCTCCCAATCATCAATCGTATGGTCGCATGATAATCAAACCAGTTTGAAAACCTGTCGCCTCTCAACGCAGCCTCTCACACTGCGCACGCACAGTGTCTGGGTGGCAGCTCTACGCTTCCGCATCCGAGGCTTTTCAATGTGGCCTCACAAAATTATCACGACTACAACAACCATGAAAAGAGTTGGATGGACATTGCTGCTCAATCACAGCTGCCTGGTCAATGTTTTCCATTAGTAATTTAGCAAAGTTAATGGTGTGTGTGTGTGTGTCTGTGTGGGTAAAAGACAGAGAGGGAGAACAAGGGGCAGATTTTGTATGATAAGCTTCATGATATGGACGCACTCAGGTCACATCAGAGCATCAGGCCGTATAGTGTGAGACCCTGCATCGTGACCTATGAACTTCTAACCTCTGCGATTTGTACAGTTTGATCAGGAGAGGAATAACGTGACTGAAAAAAAATCGCACAGTGTTTGCCCAGCTTATATGGAGGACCTTATATGGAGAGCCACGCGCATCGAAATAAAAAATTCTGTGCTTAATTAATGAATTATAGAATAAAATCTGCATTTGTAAATTCATTTTAGAATTCCAATTTAATAAACTGATTTTTAAAATGTTTTTTAAGTCTTCATTTGAAAAAAACATTTTTTAATTCCACTTTAATAAGCTTCATTTCAAAAATCTTTTTTCAATTGCACTTTATTAAACTGCATTTCAAAAAACTTTATCGAATTGCACTTTAAAAAACTGCATTTCACAAACTTTTTTCAAATTGCACTTTAATAAACTGCATTTCAAAAAACTATCGAATTGCACTTTAATAAACTGCAATTCAAACTCCATTTCCCTTTCCTGATCGCTCAGGGATTAACATGTGGATTAGCAGTTGGATTAACAACTTCATTTTAAAAATCCTGCTGCTATTCAAATTAGCTACACCGCGGTTTGTAAGGAGCTCTCTGATTGGTTGGTCAGACACAGGCTGTCTGCCAGCCTGGATTTTTCTAGCTCATAGCTTCGCCCTGCTACGAAGCGAGTGTGCTTGTACAAAGGCCGTTCAGCCTCGGGATTTACACTCGGCTCGACACGGATATGTGAAGAATGAAGGGACCCTGCAGCGAAACGGAGAGCCCAACCTCTGACTGAGTGCCTGTTTTCACAGTCTGACCACCTGTTGAAGGTAACGTGCTAACGTGGTTAACGCTAGCATCACCGCACGTAGCCCCGTTATTTTAAGGTCTTCTTAGCTTATGAAAATTTTACGTTGCAGCTGTACGAGCTAGCTACATGTTTTGTAAGCTGCTGTGCTCTTCACACATAAAGCTGGAAGCAGCTCAGACTATTAGAACCAGCACTGAGGGCTATACATTGGTCCCTTAAGTATATACAGTGGTCCCTCTTTTTTTGCAGCAGGTGTTCTCAGAATAACTAGCCCCTCGCCACGCACTTTATACACTTTTTCCCCTCACACGTGAACATAAGTCACAGTTCTCACAAGTTGATTCTCAAAGTACAAACTAGTGCTGGGGGATATGGAAAAAATATTTATCACGATATGAATTATTTTATATCACGATAACGATATATATCACGATATACCACCTGACCTGTGGTCATCTGGAAAGTATGCAGTCTTTAAACAGCGAGTGCAGTCTTTGTTTTGAGTTACCGTAAAGCATGTCGCAAATCCGGGTGCACGTAAAGCAGCACCATGTCGCAAAAACACAAGACGGAGTTTCTTTGCGAAAAATATCTTTTTTTTATACTTTTAACTTTATGCAAGACAAAATAGAGCCAGAGCTTATCTTTACATATTACATGCTGTAGTGCCATTTGTGGGAGCATTTCAAGTTGCTATAAATCAATACAACCGTTATAGCCCAAATTTTAATAATATGTATGCATTAAGTCCATAGTAACTACATAAATTGCAAAAAAGTGCAATAAACTACAAAAAAATTGAAAAGCGTTATTGTTTTTTTTTTTTTACATACATTTCTAATTAGAGAAATTTAAGAGGCTTATCCCTCAAAACTGTAAATACAAAAAAGTTGCACAAAATAGTTTCCAACCACGAGAAATTTATTTTGAGTGTCTTCATAGTTCTATTTTTGAGATACACTAATTTTTATATACTACAGGAAAAATGAAAATAAATATTATAATGCAAATTTGCAAAACAAGAATCATGTGCATCAAAATAAACTATTTCCAACAGTGTAATTTGACTTCTAAGCATCACAGAAACAATACAGAAAAGCATAAAGTCAAACATGACTTTTAAAAACACCAACATAGGCTTTGAAGGTAAAAAACTACATTTTGCGCGAAAATGACGTCACTTCCGGTTTCAGACAGGTAATGGCGGACATGCGATTCCAACGTAGGAAGTGTTATGAACAGCTGATCGGATCGGCAAAGCGTGTTTCTGGAATATTATGTTTTTGTTGCTGGAAGTGCTTTTTATGCAATTTTTGCAAAGCTATTTGTGGAAGGAAACCGTGACCTCGGGCAAGCTAATGGAATAAGATGTAAGTACAAATCCTACGGTTTCATATGCAAAACAAATTATTACGCTACCTTCCAGTTCTACAGGGATTTAAAAATAGTTAGGCAAAACGGAGTGTGCCTGCTCCGACCGGTTGTAAAGGGTTAATGATATATTTTTTGTAATAATTTATAAAATTAGGGTTAGAAACGATAGAAACGATAGAAGACAAATGGCATGATAGAAACTTTTCTATCGTCCACACGATATATATCGTCATATCGCCCAGCACTAGTACAAACCTTTGTAGATTGCAAAACGTACAAGTATTAATATGTTGCGTTTTTTCTTCATCTGCCTGCCACTTTCATGCGCCTTTTTCCCTCCCGGTGCAGGTATGTATTTCCGAATGAAGGTCATAGTTATGGGTGATTTTTAGTGATGTGCGGATCGATCCTGGAATATCGATTCCTCCGATACCAATCATTTATGTTGTAGAATCAATTCTCACATTAAAATATTGATATTTTAGTAATTTAGGGTAAATTTATAGTTTATCATTAACAGGAACACGGTGGAAAGAAACTATAACATTCGGATTATCTACATTCAAAGGAACTACTTCCTCTTCCGCCTTTCATAGTCATGTGTGTAATACGGCTGTATAAATGTCTCACAGCCGCTGGCGTGCGCACTAGTGATGCGCGAATCATGAACCAATCGTTCAATACTCGAGAATCACATTACTGACTCATGAATCATGATTCACAAGCGCAACTGACTCACTGACTCATCCCTGTTGCTGTTAGCAAACTAATTTCATTAGTAGAAATAGAAAGTGGACCGAGTCTGGCGGCGCGGCAGTAGCATGCAGCGGCCACTCCGGAGCCAAAAATGGTGCTACATTGTTTACGTTTTTGTGTGTATCGTGTTTTTATTTTACTCTATGTATGGATATTCTCGCAACTGGTGTCCGTACATACAACAGCCAGACACTTTTCAACCTAAATAACCTGGTTAACGACATCCAAGAAGGGCTGCGGGAAACGCTACACGAACTCTGCTTGCTCCGCGAACCAGGCCTCGAAGCCTCGTTGTTGCCTGATGCCGGGCGGCCGGAGGAGGGGACATCGGAAGCGGTGCGCGAGGAAGCGGAAGCGCGGCAAGCGGGCGGGAGTCTGTGCTAGGCTAAAAACAAACCCTAGCCGGCCGGCTCTCCCGTCCATCATCTTATCCAACGTCTGCTCCCTGGATAATAAACTGGACTACATCCGACTCCAGCAGGCTACACAGCGTGAGGTTAGAGACTGCTGTGTCTTTGTTTTCACGGAGACATGGCTCAGCGACAGAGTACCGGACGCCGCTATTCAGCTGAACGGGCTGGCCTCGTTTCGTGCCGATAGAAACGCAGCTCTGTGCGGTAAGACTCGCGGTGGCGGCCTGTGTATTTACATCAACGCGGAATGGTGCAAGAACTCTGTGCTAGTTTCTAGCTATTGCTCGTCGCTGGTGGAGTTTGTGACTGTTAGATGCAGACCTTTTTATTTACCACGGGAATTCACCACTGTTTTCATTATCGGAGTGTACATTCCACCTAGCGCTAATGCTAAGGAAGCGCTAGGGGAACTGTACAGGGAGTGCAGAATTATTAGGCAAGTTGTATTTTTGAGGAATAATTTTATTACTGAACAACAACCATGTTCTCAATGAACCCAAAAAACTCATTAATATCAAAGCTGAATGTTTTTCGAAGTAGTTTTTAGTTTATTTTTAGTTTTAGCTATTTTAGGGGGATATCTGTGTGTGCAGGTGACTATTACTGTGCATAATTATTAGGCAACTTAACAAAAAACAAATATATACCCATTTCAATTATTTATTTTTACCAGTGAAACCAATATAACATCTCCACATTCACAAATATACATTTCTGACATTCAAAAACAAAACAAAAACAAATCAGCGACCAATATAGCCACCTTTCTTTGCAAGGAGACTCAAAAGCCTGCCATCCATGGATTCTGTCAGTGTTTTGATCTGTTCACCATCAACATTGCGTGCAGCAGCAACCACAGCCTCCCAGACACTGTTCAGAGAGGTGTACTGTTTTCCCTCCTTGTAAATCTCACATTTGATGATGGACCACAGGTTCTCAATGGGGTTCAGATCAGGTGAACAAGGAGGCCATGTCATTAGTTTTTCTTCTTTTATACCCTTTCTTGCCAGCCACGCTGTGGAGTACTTGGACGCGTGTGATGGAGCATTGTCCTGCATGAAAATCATGTTTTTCTTGAAGGATGCAGACTTCTTCCTGTACCACTGCTTGAAGAAGGTGTCTTCCAGAAACTGGCAGTAGGACTGGGAGTTGAGCTTGACTCCATCCTCAACCCGAAAAGGCCCCACAAGCTCATCTTTGATGATACCAGCCCAAACCAGTACTCCACCTCCACCTTGCTGGCGTCTGAGTGGGACTGGAGCTCTCTGCCCTTTACCAATCCAGCCACGGGCCCATCCATCTGGCCCATCAAGACTCACTCTCATTTCATCAGTCCATAAAACCTTAGAAAAATCAGTCTTGAGATATTTCTTGGCCCAGTCTTGACGTTTCAGCTTGTGTGTCTTGTTCAGTGGTGGTCGTCTTTCAGCCTTTCTTACCTTGGCCATGTCTCTGAGTATTGCACACCTTGTGCTTTTGGGCACTCCAGTGATGTTGCAGCTCTGAAATATGGCCAAACTGGTGGCAAGTGGCATCTTGGCAGCTGCACGCTTGACTTTTCTCAGTTCATGGGCAGTTATTTTGCGCCTTGGTTTTTCCACACGCTTCTTGCGACCCTGTTGACTATTTTGAATGAAACGCTTGATTGTTCGATGATCACGCTTCAGAAGCTTTGCAATTTTAAGACTGCTGCATCCCTCTGCAAGATATCTCACTATTTTTGACTTTTCTGAGCCTGTCAAGTCCTTCTTTTGACCCATTTTGCCAAAGGAAAGGAAGTTGCCTAATAATTATGCACACCTGATATAGGGTGTTGATGTCATTAGACCACACCCTTTCTCATTACAGAGATGCACATCACCTAATATGCTTAATTGGTAGTAGGCTTTCGAGCCTATACAGCTTGGAGTAAGACAACATGCATGAAGAGGATGATGTGGACAAAATACTCATTTGCCTAATAATTCTGCACTCCCTGTATACAAACATCAGTGAACTGCAAAACACACACCCGGATGGACTGTTTATTGTTGCTGGAGATTTGAACCATGGAAATCTCAAGTCAGTGCTTCCTAGATTCCATCAGTATGTGGACTTTGCAACGAGAGGGGAAAACACGCTGGATCTTGTTTACACGAACATCCCCGGCGCATATCGGGCAGAGCCCCGCCCCCACCTTGGCTACTCAGACCACATCTCTGTTATGCTAATTCCAGCATACAGACCACTCGTCATGCGATCAAAACCGGTTCTGAAGCAGGTGAAAACCTGGCCAGCAGGAGCCACCTCTGCTCTTCAGGACTGTTTTGAGAGCACTGACTGGAACATGTTTAGAGAGGCTGCAACTTACGGCGACTTCACTGACTTGGAGGAGTACACGTCATCAGTGTCCAGCTACATCAACAAGTGCACCGATGACGTCACTGTCTCCAAGACCATCATCTCACGACCCAACCAGAAACCGTGGATTACTGCGGAAGTGCGTGCACTTCTGAGGACCCGAGACTCTGCCTTCAAAGCGGGAGATAAGGTGGCGCTTAGTAGAGCTAGGGCCGAACTTTCTCGGGCCATCAGAGAGGCGAAGCGTGCACACGCCCAGAGAATCCACAACCACTTCAAGGACAGCGGCGACACACGGCGCATGTGGCAGGGCTTACAAGCCATCACTAACTACAGGACGACATCACCTGCCTGTGATGGTGACGGCTCCCTCCCAGATGCACTGAACAACTTCTACGCTCGGTTCGACAGGCAGAACGACGTGGCGGCGAGGAAGTCCACCCCTCCTCCGAACGACCAGGTGCTGTGTCTCACTACAGCTGAGGTGAGGAAAACTCTACGCAGAGTCAACCCACGTAAAGCTGCTGGACCAGACAACATCCCAGGCAGAGTGCTCAGAGAATGTGCTGAACAGCTGGCAGATGTTCTCACCGACATCTTCAACATCTCTCTGAGCAGTGCCGTCGTTCCCACGTGCTTCAAGGCCACCACCATCGTCCCCGTGCCCAAGAAGTCTTCTGTGTCCTGTCTCAACGACTACCGTCCTGTTGCACTTACACCCACCATTATGAAGTGCTTCGAGCGGCTCGTCATGAGACACATCAAGACCCTGCTGCCCCCCTCACTGGACCCACTGCAATTTGCATACCGCCATAACCGCTCAACGGATGACGCCATCTCCACTGCACTCCATCTTGCCCTCACACACTTGGACAAGAAGGACACACACGTTCGAATGCTGTACATAGATTTCAGCTCAGCATTCAACACGATCATCCCCCAACAACTGATCGGAAAGCTGAGCCTGCTGGGCCTGAACACCTCCCTCTGCAACTGGATCCTGGACTTTCTGACCGGAAGGCCTCAGACAGTACGGATCGGGAACTGCACCTCCAGCACCACCACACTGAGCACTGGGGCCCCACAAGGCTGTGTGCTCAGTCCTCTGCTATTCACACTGCTGACTCATGACTGTGTAGCAACACACAGTTCAAATCACATCATTAAGTTCGCTGATGACACGACTGTGGTGGGTCTCATTAGCAAGAACGACGAGTCAGTGTACAGAGAGGAAGTGCAGAGGCTAACGATCTGGTGTAAAGACAACAACCTGTCTCTGAATGTTGACAAGACAAAAGAGATGGTTGTTGACTTTAGGAGGACACGAGGCGACCATTCACCGCTGAGCATCAACGGCTCCTCTGTGGAGATCGTCGACAGCACCAAATTCCTGGGCGTCCACCTGGAGAAGGACCTCGGCTGGTCCCTCAACACCAGCTCCCTGCACAAGAAAGCCCAACAGCGTCTCTTCTTTCTGAGAAGACTGAGAAAGGCCCAGCTTCCACCACCGATCCTGACCACCTTCTATAGAGGAACTATCGAGAGCATCCTGAGCGGCTGTATCACTGCCTGGTTTGGGAACTGTGCCATATCGGACCGCAAGACCCTACAGCGGATAGTGGGAACAGCAGAGAAGATCATCGGGGTCTCTCTCCCCTCTATTAAGGACATCTACACCACACGCTGCATTCGCAAAGCCACCAGCATTGTGGCTGATTGGACACACCCCTCTCACACACTCTTCACACTCCTGCCATCCGGAAAAAGGTACCGAAGCATTCGGGCACACACATCCAGACTGTGCAACAGCTTCTTTCCACAAGCCATCCGTCTCCTCAACAAAAAGGGACTGGACTGATAAACACGCACGCACGCACGCACACACACACACACACACACACACACTATCACTCAGCTCAACTCAACTACCTCAAAGCATTGAGACTGGACTTACACATCAACCTGTAAATGCTCTTTTTGCACAATATTTTTATGTTTACTGTTCCTGCACTACCTACATACCAAGTATGTTTACGGTTTCCTTTGCACTACCTACCTAGTTAGATAGTTAGTTTTAGTTAGATAGTTTTTGTTAATTTATGTTGTAATTTATGTTAGGTCAGTCTGTCCTGTCTCTAGTTAGCTAGTTTAGTGTTTTTCTGTTAATTTATGTTGTAAATTTATGTTGCATGTAGCACCTTGGCCCTGGAGGAACGTTGTTTCGCTTCACTGTGTACAAACTGTATATGGTTGAAGTGACAATAAAGCCAACTTGACTTGACTTGATCTAGCTTATAATTCAAATTGTGAAGAAAAACACAACATCCAGTATCTTAACAAAAACATTTCTGCTCTGAACTGGAAGAAAAAACCCTGAGTAGAAGCTCACATCAAGAAAATAGCTCCTCGGTTCACAGTAGCATCGCTCTGCTAACATGCTAACAGCACATTTGAGCTACTCACCCCCTCCCTTGCTGCGCTGAATCGTAGGGGAAGCAAATCACTCATGACTCACTAACCCCCTCCCTCCTGTGCTGAATCATAGAGCGAACGAATCACTCACTCACCCCCTCCCTCCTGGCTCGCAGCTACTTCTTCTTCTTCTTGGTTGGCAACCAATGTTAAGGCGCACTACCGCCCCCTGGCTCACAGCGCCAGTGGACATTTAGACGAGAAAATATATATTTGACACATGTAAGGAAAATACTAATAAAATAAAAATAAACAAAAGAAATGTTCCCTTTAGAAATTCTTTTGCTCTTTTTTGCTATATAAAATAGTTGTTTTCTTTAAGAATCACTTATCTTAGCAGTAGGATTTACATTAAAAGAGAAACAAATTAAGTTTGAGTGAAAATGTACATTTTTTGCACTCTCTGGTCAACTGACTCAGTGAATCAAATGACTCAAAAAACCCGATTCACTTTGGTGAGTGACTCATTAAAACTCGATTCAGTAAAAAGAATCAAATTTACCATCACTAGTGCGCACTCACAACAATGGCTGAGTGTAATTGTGAGGACGTATTTTACCTCCACAAACAGCTGAGACGTGGTTTGCGATACATGTGGCAAAAAAGTGAGGTGTTGTGGCCATACTTGCCAACCTTGAGACCTCAGAATTAGGGAGACATTCAAAAGGGCTGGTGGGGGTGATAAATACATTTTACAGTTTTTATTTATCGGATAAAATACGTTAAATGTCACCGTTATTATTGGCCGGCCCGGAAACAGTGGGGGTGTCCAAATTCAGAGGCTGCTTCCACCTGAGGACCTTCGTGGTCTAAAGAAAGCCGGGTAGCACGTCACGAGATCCCTCGGTGGAGTGATACTCTGCCGTCTGCTCCTTGCTGTTTAAAATATAACTGGGCGCTGATGTAAACTCTCGACCGTCTCACACTTTGTTTAATCAGTTTTCTGTTTGATGTTTATTCAGCTGTGTGAAAATCGCAGGAACCCTCCCGAGGATTTAATAAAGTTCAATTTAATTTAATCCTATCTAATAACTTTAATCTCAGCCAAACCGATTTCCTCACGAACAAATAAAACACTGAAAAAGCCAACCAATAACATTTTTAAGTTATCAAAGTGACTTATATATCATGTTTAACCCAAGTAGTGAAAGATCGCAGGGGCTTGAAGACGATGTCGATCGGCTCAGATATTTGAAGTTTACACAACTACATTCTCAACGTGAAAATATGTTAAATGTTTTTTTGCGACCCAGAAAGAGAAATAAGAGCAACATTAAAACTAAGTAGCTGCCGTCATTGTTGGAAACTGGAATTGGCTGGGCTGCGCTATAAATTCTGCGATATGGTTTTTCAATTTTGTTGCCCGGGTGGAAAATCGGGAGAAATTCGGGAGAATGGTAGCTCCAGGAGATTTTCGGGAGGGGCACTGAAATTCGGGATTCTGCCAAGGCATGTATGGTTGTGGCAACATCACTAACCTTGTGAAACACCTCAGTGTAAATCATATCACAGAATATGACGACCGTATGTTGAGACGAACTGAAAAGGAGGACAGGGACAGGTGCTGCTAAGGCGAGACAGACGTCTCTCACGGAGTCCTTTAGTGCTGCAGGCAGGCAAGGTGTTCAAATAGCGCACAACTTAAGTTTTTTTTTATTTCTATATGATGAACCCTGCAGTATTACATGATAAGAACAAGTAATCTGATGTCCTGTAATCATTATGATGCTATAATTGGAGATACAATAAATAAAATAAGTTTTTGTACAAAGTATTGGTATCGGATCAGTATCGGCGATACCACCCTGAATATTACTTGGTATCGGATCGGAGAGGAAATCAGTGGTATCGCACATCACTAGTGTTTTTGTGCTGTTTTTTCTATTGGACGTGATGGTCATTAAAACCAAACATGATAAATTTGGCAAGCACAGGAGACACAACACGGAGGCGATTTGTCAATCAGGCTGCAGAATGCAATGCTGTACTGTGAATAAAAAAAATCAGCGAAAAAGCGAAGCAGTGATGGATGAACAGCGGGACCACAGTGTACTGTTTATTAATAAACAATAAAATATATTCTTATATGACAACATGCATAAAAGCAGAACGGTATTTGTACATCAGTGGGAAAATAGCGGTGGCTTGCTAGCTTTTGTGCGGCTTCCTCGGGTCAGTGAAAAATTTCAAAAGAGAAATGAATGAACTTACCAGGTTGCCCGATCTCTTCACATTTCTTCCTCCAAGCTCGGTCCTTTATATTCCTGTCTCGGTACAGAAAGCAGCTGGTGTCGTGCAGCACCGGGTTGTTTGCTGCAGCGTTGATGAGCCTTTCCTTCATATAGAAGTATGAAGGGCTTTGGCTGGATCTGCCCCTTTGACCTAGGTCAGAGCCATGTCACCAGGCTCCTGATTGGTTGTCGCGGCGTGATTTGACGATGGGGTTCAGATTTTTCCAACTCGAGTGGTAGACGCGATAAGCGCGAATGCACAAAATGCAACACAAAAACTGACGCATGGGGTTTTATTCGTGAGTCAAACGCGCCAGACACGCTGCTGTGACACGCATTTCGCGTGTTTGATGCGTTTACGCAGCGCAAATCTGCTTCCGAATTTTCGTGGGACCCGCAATCACACGTCATCGTGCTTCTACATTGACTTTCCATACTTTAAACCTGATGCTCTGCTCGCGTCTATCGCGTTCGGTGTGAACACACCATAAGGGCACCCCTCCGTTTTGCGAGGGGCGGCGGGGGTTCTCTGGCTGGCTGGAGCGGCACCAACTCCCAACAAACACGAAAACACCAGACATTATGATACAGACTTATAATTTGCACCGATGTTTTTTCGAAATTCTATACGCAAAAAGTGTAGGTCATGTATCCTCAAACAATCAGAATACTTCATTAATCCCTAAGGACATTATGTGGGTTACAGTTGCTCCAAGAAAAAATGGTAAAAAAAATAGTAACAGTAACAGACTAAACTCCAAACAATACATTATGTTACAGATTTTAATATTAATTAGTCATTGTCAATTGTTGATTTGTCCTGTTCTCATTGTATGACAAATTATGATGGCTGTTTGGTAGCCGTTTGCATACTATGCATACTCTCTCCATATATATATATCTTGGAATTTTAGGGCTTCACTCCAGCCTGCCCCACACAATTTATGACACATACACTCAAAACTCTCTAACACTGTCTTGTTCTCTCTCTCTCTCTCTGTCACACAGACACACACACTGCGAGAAGATTGTTGATTTCTGTACCTGTCCATTTTTTAATTTGGCTGTAGCTGCATTATACTTGTATTTCTTACAAGTATTTGTAAGAATATCTGTATACTTGTATTTCTTGCTGATTTCTTCCCGAGTGCATTTCTATTTATCCTTAAATCTTTCTTTATGCCCCCCCTCCCCCCTTTGTTTTTTTTTTTACTGATTTGTCATAATTTATACTGCGAGAACATTGTTGATTTCTGTACCTGTCCATTTTTTAATTTTTAAAACTGTCTAAATGAATAAATAAATGTTTCCAAACCTTTGTCTGTTGTACTTTGTGTTGTCTTCATCTTTGCTGAAAAAAGAAAGGAAAATGTACTGGTTGTCTGTTGGTGTTTAACATTTATGCATTGGATACCAAGAGAAACCACACATTAACATCAAGTAAATATACATAAATTACATAAATTAATTTTCAAAACTGCACAAAGCATATGCTTTAAAACCTCTTTCAGTCAAATTATATTTTAAATTTTCATTGTTAAAAGTGACTGTTAAACTTTCTGAGATGCACTTTGTGTCGTCATCATCTTCTCAGATGTATTGACATTGACTGAAATGTATTGAAAACCAAAGATAACACGTGTAAAAATCAAATACATATTGTTGATTTACATAAATTGATGTAGAATCTTGTAGAAAGTAGAAACTGTAAAACTTCTTTCAGTCTTCATCGAATTATTAAACATCCATTTTAAACAGTAGATTGTTAAAACTGATTTTTTAAAACAAAACAAAACAAAATGTTTCCAAAACTTTCTTTGTCGTACTTTGTGTTGTCATCGTTTTTACAATTGCTGAAAAAAGAATGGAAATTTTACTTTTTGCATTACATATAGTGATTGTCAAAATAGAATGCAAAGCATAACCACCTCTTTCATGTTTCATCAGAAAATTACAAAGATAGATAGATATGAGCTTCTTAACCTTTCTCATTTGTTTTTTGTGTTGCTCTGTTGTTTACATCCTGTGAAAATGGAATGGAAGTTGTACTTGGGTTGTCTGTCGGTGGCTGGGCATTAACTAAAAGGCATTGAGAATAAAAGAAAACACAGGTTGACATCAAAAACAGCATCCTTAAATTGTATTCCAAATTATTTTTAAAACAGGATACACAGACTAAATCGTAGAATCTTCCACACACTCAGGAGGTTTTCATGCATCAAACAAGTGATACTAGCTATTTAAATCTACAGTTGCACGTCTGACTGTTACAATAATAAGTTTCAAAAAACTGTTTATATGTATACTTCAACATCTGATTGTTCAAAAAAGGAGGGAAATAAGGTTTTAAACCTTTCTCGTGTGTAGTTTCCATTGTAAGATGGCTATGTAAAATACTAGTCTGATCTGACTGCAAGGTTGCTGTAATACCTGGGGAAAACAGTAAATAACAGGCAGATCAACATCAACCTTGAAATTACAGTTCTTAAAGTTTCAAAATTTGATTTTGTGTTTGTCCGTTCACACAAATGTATCCTAAGTTTTGAATATTTTTTTCTGTCCCTGTTATTGTCTATACTGGCAAATGGTGATCATCAGGTTGTTTGAATATCTTGATGAAAACACAGTGTTACAGCTCAAATGTTTCATTTTGTCATTTAAATTTCAGCACTGTTCCTCTAGCAGAACATTTTGAGAAGTAATAAGCACTAAATGTGAAAACAGGGGAAAACAATGAGTTGTTAATGAAATGCCAAATTGTTCTTCAATATATAAGGTGAATAACACAAAAACACAAGTGTTGGACTTCGGTCTTTATAGAAAAGAGTTAAGCCTCACCGCGACTGACAATTACAGTCAACATCAAGACAAAAAAAGCTCCCAGAGCTGCTGCAATGACTCTGAAATGGCTCCTTTTGGCAGATGAATGGTTCATTTGAGTGTGTTGACCTGTAGAGACAAAATGCAATAATTTTATCTATTATCTCACCATACTGGTAATATTCCTACAAGCAGACACATCAAAGATGAACAGCAATCAGCTGCAGCAGCTCCTTGTGTATAAAGTAGCAGCCTAAAGTGACTTTAAAATTTAATCAGTAAGCAGAGCAACATGTCCAAGTTCTTCCATATCACACACACTTAAAAACAAAAAGAAAATTCACTCGATGGGCCCACATCCTCATTTTAGGTTTGACAGCACTTTTAACAGGGTTTTAAATAGGTAAATAGCTTAATCATGAATTAAGCTGCGGTTTGGGGAAAGCCTTGGCAGATCCCCAAAGAAGGCATCCCCTAGAAGCAGTAATAAAGACCTCTGCAGTAATAATTCAATTTTCAATTCAATTTATTTATACAGCACCAAATCACAATAGCAGCCACCTCAAGACTACAACAATACCTACAGACAAAAACCAACAATCATATGACCCCCTATGAGCAAGCACTTTGGAGACAGTGGGAAGGAAAAACTCCCTTTTAACAGGAAGAAACCTCCGGCAGAACCAGGCTCAGGGAGGGTCAGCCATCTGGCACGACCGGTTGGGGTGAGAGAAGGAAGACAGGATAAAGATATGTGCAGAGAGAGTGAACGGCAAGTGACGTCACCACCCAATGGAGAGGAATATAACTAGTAGGCAGTCCAGTAGAGATAAATAGCCCATGGCCTCAAAAAGGTGGTTGAAGTGTCACAGCTGGGATGGCTGGTGTGTTTGCAGTGCAGACCAAAATGCAGACACAGAAGGAGATAGAACAAACAATAACAAAAATGAGCAGTTAATTTGGCCAACAAATCATGGATACAAAACAAGGCAATAATGCACAGGGGCAAAACTAAAACTAAAACCTAAACTGGGAAAAGCTAGACTTTGGAAACTATGACAAACAACACATGACATGATTCTGAGCAGGAGTACGAGAGTAACTATAACAAGAAAACTGTGAACACAATTGTACGGTTACTGTGTAACCTTGGTTCTCTTAGTGAGAGACTATCTCTGAACCGCTGAGAGTGAAGGTGCCAATGACCCATTGACAAAGTACACATAAGCAGAACACTCCAGTCAGGGCTTCGCCAGACGCGAAGGCCTCGCCAGAAGGTGGTTCAACAGTCTGCAGACACCAGACTGGCCTGAACCAGTCGTGCAGGATGCAGGACGGCAAGTGATCGGCCGCTCAAGGTCAGCCCAGGAACCCACGAAGCATGACCGCCAGGGACCGCAGCACACCACGCTCCAAAGTAGTATCCCGCTGGTCGCTGTCTGGCATAGCGAGGTGCCAGACAGAGAATCAACACTACAGGCTGGAGAATTCCCACTCACCACAGCGAGGTCCGACTGGCGTGTAAGTTGTCGAAGCGGGTAGCACGCCAGGTCTGTTGCCAGGGCAACCTGTCTAAACTTAGTCTCACTCTGTCTGTTCCCCATATTCTGCAAAAACATGCAGTTTCTGGTCAGCCTGTGACCTAGTCAAGTCTGTACCTCTCATAAAACAATCTAATGAGCAGATACACATTAAAAAATATCTATCTATTTCTTAACACTAGTTAAGTTACTTTGGGTAAGGTGGTGATAACTACTGTGTCGATTTCTGAAATGAACAGAGGGTGAGCAGTTTCAGAAGGGTTGGTTGAACTGAGAGACTGATTAGAGGAGAACTGCACTTTGCAGAAGGAGGGATTGAAAACATCAAAACTAGCATCCCATGGCTAGGAGAGATAAACAGCACTGGAGGAGCAACAGAGCAAGGAATTAGCAAGTGATTTCCAGCTACGCATTAAATAAATGCTGTTAGGAGGCAGTTGCACAGTACTGAGTTTGCCCCTGCTACCTGGCGCTGATGGGTGGGTGGAGCTACAAGGTACGCAGTAGCTTTGGGTGTTGGAGCTGCAATTTTTGCTTTTGCACATAAGAAGACTTTGGATTGATATTTACATTTGTGTGGTTAAGAAACTATGAACTTTAGAATGCTGGTAAATGGAAGCAGTTGTAACCGGGCTACGGTCCAGTCTGAATCCTTAATGGGAGGATATTCAGGAGAATTTACAGAAGCATGGGTACAGTGTGGCTTCTGGGTCCGGTGCTGGTGTCTGCTGGCTTTTCAGATAATTCACCTGGTCTGTGGGCCTGTTTCAAAGCAAGTGAGCTTTGCTGATGGGTGAGCTTGCTGAATTTCACGGAGGTGGCGGCCGGCCAAAGTTACTTCATAACTGCATTCAGCAGATCAATGACTTAATGGCAGACCAGATTGTCGGCTGGTGAGAAGACTGCTAGTAAGTCCCCCAAGACGGCATTCGGTCATTCTGAAAGGCCGTCATGAAGTTCATTGATTTTGAGTTTCTTGGATTGCCTGGAGGGAGACCGATGAAACAGAGCTGTGTCGGATGAGAGGTGGTGGTGTACGTTACTGCTTATTTTGGTGTCAATCTGATACCAGTACTTTTAAATGAAAAAGGTTGATGCTCATTGAATTGCTAAATCCCAATTAATTTTCATGACCTTGTGATATTTGCCTTTTTATTATTCAATAGTAAAAAACCCCGGGCATAATTATGACAAAGTATGTAATTAAATAGAAAATGCTTTATTATTGTGCCGGGCGTGGTCTGCGATACCGCTGCAGGTGAGATGGACTCACCTGCACAGCATCTACAATCACGCTTGGCTGGATAAAACCTATGTTCTGCTTATGTTGTTGTTGCTTTTGGTGGTGATGTGCACAGTTGGCAGCAGGAGAGCTGTAGCCACTGAATGTACTGTTACAGCAACCATTATTGGGTGGACAGTGCGTGGGAAGGACTGGCTCGGGGGTGAGCTGGAGGCTGGCGCGCCAGCGGGACCTGCCAAGTTGGAGATAGAGGTCGAGATGCACGGTGGTTCTGCCATGCCCAAGGGTGGTGTGCTGACTGGTCCGGTCTCCCTTGATCCTGCGTGCCAGCAGCATGCCCAGCTGCCTGTGAGCCCCGGTTCACTTCCAAGCCTGCTGCGCCGCCGCTGCTTGACACATTGACCAGCACCGGGCTGCCGCTGGAGGGGTGGGCGCCCCCAGAACCACCTCGTCACCGGCGCTGCTGGATGCACGAGCAACCGCCAGAGTGGACACTTCCCCGTTGCTGGTCTGGGCCTGGAGTCCCAATGGTCCGGGCCAAATCCCTCGCCTGTTCGCGGAGGGGGGAGTAGGTTCATCAGATTGGGGTATGTGGCAGAGCGTGTTCTGCGATGCCACTGCAGATGAAATGGACTCACCTGCACAGCATCTACAGTCACGCCTTGCCAGCTTAAAACATTTACTTTGCTTGTTTTGTTGTTGATTGTGATGTGTACAGCTGGCAGCGGGAGAGCTGCAGCCATTAAATGTAATATTACGGCAACCGTGTAACAATGAAAATGCCATCGGGTCTGCCGTGGTGGTTTCGTTAAGTTTTTTTTGTTGTTGTTTTTTTAAGTGTACACAAACCAGTAAAAAAATTAAAACTAGTACTGTTGAGAAACTATAATGCAAAAATTACAATTAAAATTCTCAACAACAAAAACAAGTGGTGAAAATATAATTACTATATAAACAACTTAGCAACCCCCATCTCTGCGCTGACACAGGAGCGGCGAGTCCGGCGACTTGGATGTTTCGTCTTTGCCGAAAGCACAGCATTGGAAACAAGAGCAGAACTTAAAGTAAAGACTTGATCTCACCAGGCTAGTATCGATCCAATACCGATGCCGACTTGGACTCGATATTTTCTCGAAACGTGTTTGCACGAGAACGGACGAGAACAAACTGTGTTCGCACGAAAACGAGAAGGAACAGCTTCTAGAATTGGGGGATCATGTAGAGATAAGAACCAGAAGGAGCTTGTTTGGAGGTGTGGTCCCACTCCTGAAATTCGGATATGTCTGAATAAGGTTTCAAAAAAGACTTCATAATCATATTAACATGGAAAAAATCAAAAGCATCCTAAGCTAATTAAGCTATTTTAGGTGTTGAATGTGAAAGTCAGCATTTATTGCTGCACCACAAAATTTTCAATGCTTACCAGTTTCCTGTAACCCAGGACTGATGGAGCAGTCTTCATGTTCTTGAATCTCCACTTGGCTTTTCTCTCCACCATCCACTCGGACTCCTTTGCTATATCTCACATGTGTTGCAGCTTGAGTACCTGTGGACATTTTGGGAGAACTAAAAGCCTCAACCGTCTGCTTCCGCCTCTGTCACGCAGCTGTTTCAAGAGATGAGCATGAAGGAAGTAGCAGCTAACCACAAACACAACCACACACCGCCTAACATATGCACTACTACTATATATTTATAGACACTCACTCTCTGTCATTTAAATATTGTATTGATTATAGAATGTAATAAATTATTTATTTCTTATTTGAAAAGGACTTGCTATTTTTGGTGACTTTAAGGCTTTGTGTGCCACAGTCTCACAGATGTGATGATATGATCTGTGATGTGCTGGAGCATGAGCATGTTTGCAGACTTCAGACTGGTCACGGAAAATGTCAGACTTGCTGTGGTTTTATTGATAAAAAGAACATAAAAATGTGACACGTCTGCTGTTTTTATATCTGAGTCAAATGATGATTAGTGTCATAGATATCAATAATAAATAAAGCAAAATTGCTAAATAGTGTTTAAAAATGCTGTAAATGATTCTCTTTTGCTGTTATCTGATCTGAAACTACATACGTGACAAAACAGACTTTTTGTACAAAAATGTGCCAAACACCATCATTTCCTCATTTGCATAATTTTATGAAATGTTACAATGCAAATAAAATGGAGACAAAGAAGATTTGATGGTCACTCTTAGTGTGAGTGCTCTCTTTTCCCTGATATTCTGGTGTTCACTTACACATATCTGCGACTTTAAGGTGGAGCAAAGGATATGTATATCACATGTTCCAAACTATTTTCAGCCTGTCTTGTTTTTTGGCCTCTACTGTGATCTTATGAGCAACAAATATACTTAATAAAGTTTAATGCTTTTAATGTTACTGTCTCACATCTGATCAGAGACTTTGTGGCTTGAATGCGTCAAAGAGCTGATCACAGAAACCACTTCCTTCTTCATGAGGTACATAACAACTAATTTCCTATTTAGCATTTGAAACTGAGTCATCACAGACAGCAGGAATTGTGCAGTCAGCGGGTGTAGTTAGAAGTGTTTTGTTAAGTTCTATTAAAGAAGTAACACTGATTCACATTACTGCTTCCACTTTTGGTGAATCTACAATTTAACCTAGTGTGAGCTAACTCCCCAGAGAGATGTCATCACGTTAATAAGATTGATTCCTGTTGGCAGAGTCTAATTCAGATTAGTGGTGTGCTGTGAATCAGATGACACAGGCTATTATGACGTCAATAATGCACATCAGGTTGACTGCAATTCTTTCTATGGGAACGGTATACCCATTGCAGGGTTACTTAGTCCCTAAAGACCCCAAAGCGCTTTACACTACAATCAGTCATCATCATCATCATCATCATCATCGTTTATTTATATAGCACTTTAAAAACACACAAGGCTGACCAAAGTGCTGAACAATAAAACATAATAGATACCATAAGAATAATAAATACAATAAAATAATAAACATAGTGAAAACAATAAAATGTAAGTAAATACAAGTCAGTCAACCACTGAGTCAAAAGCCAGTAAATAAAAATGTGTTTTCAATCTGGATTTAAAAACCATCACTGATGTCGATTGCCTAATGTGAAGAGGAAGATTATTCCAAAGCTTAGGAGCCACAATAGAGAACGCTCGGTCTCCTCTCAGTTTCAACCGTGATTTGGGGACTGAGAGCAACAACTGCTCAGCTGACCGGAGCGAACGAGTGGGGACATAGGGCTTCAGCAAATCAGACATATATGCAGGTGCCAGTCATCCACCCATTCACACACACTGGTGATGGCAAGCTACATTGTAGCCACAGCTGCCAGAGGTGAGACTGCCAGACACTGGTGCCACCGGGCCCTCTGACCACCACCAGTAGGCAAACATGGGGTTAGTGTCTTGCCCAAGGATATTTGGGCAAAATCCCAGGCTCCTCCAAGACTGGAGGAGACACAAAACACAGCAAACCACAACACAATTAAATATAAATTAAAATATGAAAACAAAAGAAGATGTGTATTCTCTGTCATATGGACCTGCATGAATAAACTTTCTGAATCCTTTATCATCTGCAACTGAAAATAGTTGTGGATGATTACTATACCTTTCTAATGTGACGTTGTTGTCCCTGGCTCTCTTTCTCTCCCTCCCGCTCTGTCCCTGTGCTACTTGAGTGTAACTACCGCCCCTCCCCCATCATCCCAGCGTAAAGCACAAGGCTCACATGCGGAGTGAAGTGGAAAAGAAAGTGCAAGATTGAGAGAAAGAAAGAAAAAAAAACCACGGCTCGCGATAAGGAGCCGGCTCGTATCGTTCACGTCAAAGATCTGGCTCTAAGAGCCATTTTGTTTGCGACCGACACATCACTACTACATCACTAGTGGCCGTTGACAATGTACGAGGTCTCACTCAATCATGCCAATTGACTAGAGAAGCTAGTGAGCTCCTACGTTAAGAAGTGGCTCTGACCTCCCAAATGCCAACAGCAGCAGCGGACTCTACAGCAATGGGATATTGTCATTGCCTATCCCTAGCCTGGTTGAGGAGTTTAAATGTGCAAAAAGTGAGGCTTGAGATGTCGCTAACAGACTCCAACGGGGAGGGGGTGGACCCCGACCACATCTGTGCTACAGGCCAAATCTGCTTTCTCCATTTAAAGCAATGCATTATCAGTGATTGTAACATTTAGTCCTTTTACTTAATCTGAAAGTATTTGTCATGGTCACTTTTGACTTGTGTGTATTCATGATGTATTCTTTTGGATTTGTGATTGTATTTGTATTCAAGACTTATACTTTGACCCTTAGTTAGATATTATTCATTATCCATGTATGTAATCTCTGAGCCTCTCTCTGTTCTTTGTTACATTTTCCTCGTAACTGTTTGTGTTCCTGGTTTATATTTTATTATATTGTTGCAAGTTTTCAGTAATTAGCAGTTTCAAGTTCCTACATCATGCATCCACAAGTCCTGCATTTGGCTCCTCACTTGCCTAAATTACCTGCCAAACAGGCATAACTTGAAAGAAGAACACTGCAGCCACAATTCTTAAACATTTTCTTCTTGCTTTAGAAATTAGACATTTGTGAATTGCTAGTATACAATAATCTAGACAGCAAAAGGAAAAACATTAAAATTCAGAGTACAAAAATTGATCCGTATATTGAAGTGATCCATCAGAATGAAGAAGAAAATTTAGCTCTGACAATGTCAGGGTAAAGTTGGACAACTAAAATACATTGAGAGAAAGAACGTGGTTACATTCAGCTACATAAACTCTCTTTTCTGGAGTCAACATTTTATTCAACATACCATTTAGCCCCAACTTCTCTATCCTTACTTTACAATTGCAGCATAAATGAGTATTGATAAATGATTCACACATTTGAAAATTGTTAAATCTGCTTTTCTTCTTCATTTCAATCTCCTGTCAAAATTCCCCATTTGTAGCTAATAATAAGAAGCAGCTACTTTCAGCTGTTTGAGAGAAACTCAAGAAGACATTTACTGAAGTTTTAGGACCAACAGACTGATGAATAAACCAAGTAAACCAAAGTAAAGACAAGCTGCACTTTGACTTGTATTAGAACAATTTGCTGGAACTACAGAGTAATGAAGTACTTCAAGGTTTTGTGTGGATGACTTCCAACCTTACTGTACAGCACAGAGCACAGAGGGACAATATATGTAATCAATATATGATGCAGAATGAACAAGTAACAACTGTGAGCTGAGTCTGAGGCTCATGCAGGACATTTCATAGTGAGGTGTCTTTGGTTGGATTATTCAAACATTTACATCAAAGCACCAAACTCATTTCTCACAGATGAAGGTCTTAGATTCATAAGAACCTTTTGTCCATCTCCCATCACTGTCACAGCAAACTCCAAAGATATGATAACCTTCACTCGTAAATATTGTCACTTGCATATGATAAATATGATATCTAACAAAAACAGTGGAAGAAAAAGAGTCTAAACAAATAGTCTCACGTTTCTGTCAGCAGTGATCCATCCACCCATTTCCATTCATGTTTCTGAGAAGTGCGTTCCAGACCAATCCAGGACTCTCCTCTCATGTTCAGTTCATTGATAAATTCCTGTTTGAGAAGAGACACAAATATTTGCTCCAGTCATAATTCAGCACTTCTGTTGTCGTAACATCATCTTGTGAATCTGTCTGAAGGAAGAATAAATGTGATGAAACTTTTCAGTTCTTCCATTGTGCAGAAATCAGAAAGAGCCAAAGAATCAATGAATATCAGCTCCTCCTGTAGCTCAGTAACAAACTCAGCTAACATTTCATTTTACTGAGTTTCATTTAACAAAAACAAAAAAAAGAGAGAATTATATTTACCATTTTTTTTTTAAAAAACTCTGCATTTCCATCATTTTGTTATATAAATTCCTCTTTGCTTTAAACGTTTGTTAAACAAAATGTCTGAATTTGCAATTTTACATTTGAAATGTTAAAAACTCTCAATATGGAAACAAAATAACCAAACACAGAAATCCATCAGAGTGGAGACAGGAAGCAGGTCACAGACTGACAGAAAGTCAAAAAACACAACTAACAGATGACTGTCAGTTCCATCAAAGATCACACAGACATGAACAAACACACCCACCTGTTCCTCTTTGCTGTTTATCATCACCAGATCAGCTCCTTTACCCTGACAGTCTCTCCTGCTGTCAGACCAAGTTTTACTCTCAGTGGATTTAAAGTAACAGCTGCTTCCAAATCTCATCCATCGATCAGGACACTTCTCTTAAAGTCAAACACATGTTTTAAAGTCAGATGTAATTTCACTGAGTATCAAACTGAAAAGCTCTGTAATGTCCATGTATTATTAATTATAGTTATATTCTCCTTTTCCCCAACATGACTTAAATTCATTTGAACTCAGCACAAAACATTAATAATTAAAAATGATTCAGTCAGGTGATCAGTGTGTAAATCTGATGTTTATAACATTTGTTTAACATTTCTAACCTACTACTGTGTCCTTCTGATAACTTTCTTCATTATGTAGCTGGTTATATTTTTAGATAATAATCACATCATAACTGATCTGTAGCTGCTGCAACTGACTGTTGTTGGCCTCATACTGACAAACAATTGATGAAACAGTCAAAGAACTATGAAGATGGAATTTTAGTAAACATGTTTTTATTTATTTGTTTTTAAATATTTCTTACCTGGACAATTAGCCTGGAGGCTGCAGTTGTTTTGGTTCTGCAGCTGCTGTTTTATCGAAGTGACTAAAACATGTGTTTAGAAATTTAACAAGAAGCAGACTGAAAACATCAAATCTACAACCGTAAAACACAACAACATCACAACAATGACTGAAAATCACAATCACACTTTTGTATTCACTGTCTTTGTAATTTACATGTGGATGTTTCTCCTCTGGTGGAAACAGCTGAAGTGAAGCGCACAGCTGAAAATAATAAACTCATAAATGTCACTCTGCCAGGAGGTTTTACTGCGTTATCAAATATTTATCAGCCAGTCGTTCAAACTCATCTGAAAAATCAAACATGTGATTTTAGTTACATATATGCATCATAGAGAACAGCAGCAAAAGAAAAAAGAAGACATAAAACTATTTTCAGCATGAAATGATGTTGGTCTGACTGAAAGCAACTGAAATATTTAAACAGGAATCACAGCAACATCAGAAAATTTAAAAAAAGCTCAGTGTGAGATTCAAACAGAAATAATCTTCTTCCTCTGCTTTGTCAAATATATCAATAAGAGTCAGAAACTTGTGCAGCCATTGTTCTTTAACATGTCCTGTGGGTGGAGCTGTTAGAACTACAGGAAATCTGATGAGCTAAATACGTATCAACTGTGAACAAAAACCACTGACAAGATTCAAAATAATTGTTCTCAGTGTGGAGGAAGAAGGTGTTAGAAATGCAGTCAGAGATGTTATCTTTAGGTTTTTGAAAGAACAGACAAGCTGCCGTGGGAATCAACACTTCCTCATATCAAAGGTGTTTCCATGTGATCAGGTACTTCCTGTATTTGATATGATGACGGGCATGTGAAGATACTCTGCTGTGATTGGTGCACCAACATGCAGCTTTATGATTACATAAAGAGCCAAGATGGCCGCCGTCTGCAGAGGACTCATTCAGCTTTTCCTTGTTCCTACCTGCCAATGTTGGAACAAGGAAAAGTCAGAGCTCCTTTGAGCCAACCATCCCTTTAACGTTAACTAGTAATGACTTCATGAACTTCTTCACAAATAACATTTTTATCATTAGAGAAACAATCACCAATAATCATCCCACAGATGTAATATTATCTACAGCTACTTTTAGTACCATCAATGTTAAGTTAGACTCTTTTTCTCCAATTGATCTTTCTGAGTTAACTTCAATAATTACTTCCTCCAAACCATCAACGTGTCTTTTAGACCCCATTCCTACAAAACTGCTCAAAGAAGTCCTGCCATTAATTAATTCTTCAATCTTAAATATGATCAACCTATCTCTAATAATCGGCTATGTACCACAGGCCTTCAAGCTGGCTGTAGTTAAACCTTTACTTAAAAAGCATCTCTAGACCCAGCAGTCTTAGCTAATTATAGGCCAATCTCCAACCTTCCTTTCATATCAAAAATCCTTGAAAGAGTAGTTGTCAAACAGCTAACAGATCATCTGCAGAGGAATGGCTTATTTGAAGAGTTTCAGTCAGGTTTCAGAGCTCATCACAGCACAGAAACAGCTTTAGTGAAGGTTACAAATGATCTTCTTATGGCCTCTGACAGTGGACTCATCTCTGTGCTTGTCCTGCTAGACCTCAGTGCTGCGTTTGATACTGTTGACCATAATATCCTATTAGAGTGATTAGAACATGCTGTAGGTATTACAGGTACTGTGCTGCAGTGGTTTGTATCATATCTATCTAATAGACTCCAATTTGTACATGTAAATGGAGAGTCCTCTTCACACACTAAGGTCAATTATGGTGTCAATTAGGGTAACACCACCTTGGTCTGGGTGCAGTTTCCCCCTCCAGGGGCAAGGGTACCTAGACCCGGTTCTTAGAGTAAGCTTGGGGAGTGTGATTGTGTGTACAGTGTCTCTCTATGTCTGTCTCCACGTTGGGTGAGTGTTGAGTAATTGCATATGAGAGCATGAGGGTGGGAATGGATGTTTGTATCTGTGTGTGCCTGTATGTCTGTGTCTATATGTCAGGTTGGGTATCAGACGCCACCTCTCTGGGGACATCTCAGGCCCTCCAAGGTATGGAGGCCTATCTCCCCCACCACTTCCCCTGCCGGTGGCAGACGCCCTCAGACATCGGTGCGTTGGTGGTTCTTTGTGTCCGGGGATGGGCGCCCGGGTACACACCGGCTCACTCCTTGGCGGCTGCTTATCGGGGCCTGGAGCCTGGGGCTTGCTCAGGCCACTTCGGGGGTGGGGTGCCCTCGGCCTCTCGGCCTGGGGCTCGGTCACTCTGGCACAGCTGGCTGCCGGCAGAGCTCACGGGCACGTCACTGCAACCCCCCCTGGCTTCTGCTCCGCGGCTGCTGAGTGACCCCTCATCTGGGACTCTCCTCAGCTCTTTCTGGGATAGTGGCGCGGCTGCCCCTCTGTTGGTCTTCCTTGGTCTCTTGTGTTCTGAGGGCCTCTGGATGTCTGGAGTCTCGATCTCCTCCATACCTGCTTCATGCCCTGAAGGACGGGGCAGTGGCCCCCCCACACCCTCTAGCAGATCATTACATGAAGGATCCTTTTAAAAAACAAGCGCGCTCATGCTCACACACACAAACTACACCCTTTTTGGCTCCTACCTCAAAGCACACTGTGCGCTGTCCATCTCACGTGCTGCACAATAATGTTTAATATTTAGTATTTACTGTCATATTCCCATAGATCATTGTGATGATGTTTATTCTATTACTCTTGTTTTCTTCTGCTTGTTTTCTTTTTTCTTTCTCAACAGGTGATCCAGGTGGTCAATATGTATTTTTTGTCTGCTTATTCTGTTGGTTTTTGTTTTTTACCCTTTATCCTCATCCCTCTTCTCAGCTGTTTTTCTTTCCCTCTTTCTTTCCCCCAGTCAAGTCTGTCCCGTATTCAGCAAGTGAAAATAAAATGAACAATAAAAGGTGAATCAAATAGACGAATACGGTGAGGCTGGGATGGTCCATTTGGTAAAGTAAATCCGTTGGGCATCTTTCTTCGCCTTTAGACAATAATTCTGATGGCAAAAGAGCCAAACAGGAGAGGTGAAAAAAAAAAAAAAAAAAAAAAAAAAGGTCAATTATGGAGTTCCACAGGGTTCAGTGCTAGGACCAGTTCTATTTACATTATACATGCTTCCCTTAGGCAGCATCATTAGAAGACATAGCATAAATTTTCACTGCTATGCAGATGACACGCAGCTCTATCTATCCATGAAGCCAGGTAACACACACCAATTAGTTAAAGTGCAGGAATGTCTTAAAGACATAAAGACCTGGATGGCCGCTAACTTTCTGCTTCTTAATTCAGATCAAACTGAGGTTATTGTACTCGGCCCTGAAAATCTTAGAAATATGGTATCTAAGCAGATTCTTACTCTGGATGGCATTACCTTGGCCTCCAGTAATGCTGTGAGGAACCTTGGAGTCATTTTTGACCAGGACATGTCCTTCAACGCACATATTGAACAAATATGTAAGACTGCTTTCTTCCATTTGTGCAACATCTCTAAAGTTAGAAATATCCTGTCTCAGAGTGACGCTGAAAAACTAGTTCATGCATTTATTACTTCCAGGCTGGACTACTGTAATTCACTATTATCAGGATGTCCTAAAAACTCCCTGAAAAGCCTTCAGCTGATCCAAAATTATGGATCCAAAATTTTGAGCGAGGGAACCCCACAACCACAACCATAACAGACATGACGCCAGACCACCAACCTCTGACTCTCTCCCCCACCGATGTAGGAGCGGTGCTGAGCAGGATCAATGTCCACAAGGCTGCAGGTCCTGATGGTATCCCCGGGCGTGTTCTCAGAGCGTGTTCTGGGGAGCTTGCAGGAGTGCTCACAGACATATTCAACCTGTCCTTGGCCCACGCTGTGGTACCGGCCTGCTTCAAATCCACCTCCATCGTCCCGATACCCAAAAACTCCAACCCATCTAGCCTCAATGACTACCGCCCAGTAGCACTCACCCCCATCATCACTAAGTGCTTAGAGCAGCTGGTCTTAGCACACTTCAAATCCTTTCTCCCCCCCACCCTGGACCCCCACCAATTCGCATACCGCCAGAACAGGAGCACAGAGGATGCAGTCTCCATCGCACTGCACTCTGTCCTCTCACACCTGGACAACAACAACGCCTACGCCAGAATGCTGTTTATAGACTTCAGTTCAGCATTCAATACAATCCACCCCTCACAACTCATCAGGAAACTGACAGACCTGGGCATCAGTTCCCTCATCTGCAAATGGTTACTGGACTTCCTGACCAACCGCCCCCAACATGTCCGGCTGGATAACCGCTGCTCATCAACAATCACAATGAACACCGGTGTACCACAAGGCTGTGTGATGAGCCCTTTCCTCTACTCCCTCTTCACCCACGACTGCAGACCTGCTGATGGTTCCAACACCATCATTAAGTTTGCAGATGACACCACGGTGATTGGCCTCATCAGTGACAACGATGAGACCGCCTACAGGGAGGAGGTGGATCGTCTGGCTGAGTGGTGCGACACAAACAACCTGCTGCTTAACACCGAGAAGACCAAGGAGGTCATCGTGGACTACAGGAGGAATGCTGACCCACATCCACCCATCCACATTAAGGGGACGGCTGTGGAGCGTGTGAGCAGCTTCAAGTTCCTGGGTGTCCACGTCTCCGAGGATCTCATCTGGACGACCAACTGCTCCAAGCTGGTCAAGAAGGCTCACCAGCGCCTCTTCTTCTTGAGGACTCTGAGGAAGAACCACCTGTCCTCAGACATCCTGGTGAACTTCTATCGCTGCACCATCGAGAGCATCCTGACCAACTGTATAACAGTCTGGTACGGGAACTGCTCTGCCTCGGACCGGAAGGCGTTGCAGAGGGTCATGAAAACTGCCCAGCGCATCGCCGGAGCACCACTTCCTGCCATAAAGGACATCTACAGGAAGCGGTGTCTGAAAAGGGCTGGGAAAATCATCAGAGACCCCAGTCACCCATCACATGGACTCTTCACCCTCCTGCCCTCTGGGAGGCGCTACAGGAGCCTCCAGACTAAGACCACCAGGTACCGGAACAGCTTCTTCCCCACAGCTGTCAGACTCCTGAACTCTGCCTCCTGACATCTGACCCACGTTAAACTCATGGACTGAACATACACACACCCACAACCACTAGCACTTTACCACTACTGTACAGTTCTGTGTAAATAATCATTCTGTACATACGATAATTTTTAATCCTACAACTGTTTATAACTTACATAGTTCACATTTCTGTATAACTGTATATCTCAGATTTCTGTATAGTTTTTATTTCATATTTATATCCTGTTCATATCCTGTACATAGCTTGTACTCACTACAGCCTGTACATACTTATAGTTATAGAATATTCATAACATACTTCACACTGTGGACATTATAACATACCATAATAGACCCATTTCTGTAATATACTTACATATCTATATTATTGCTAATATATATTGTAATATATCTATATCATGGCTAAAGCACTTTCTGGATGGACGCAAACTGCATTTCGTTGCCCTGTACCTGTGCATGTGCAATGACAATAAAGTTGAATTCTATTCTATTCTATTCTAAATGCTGCAGCAAGAGTCCTGACAGGGACTAGAAAGAGAGAGCAGATTTCTCCTGTTTTGGCTTCCCTTCATTGGCTTCCTGTTAAATCCAGAATTGAATTCAAAATCCTGCTCCTCACATACAAGGTCTTAAATAATCAGGCCCCATCTTATCTTAATGACCTTGTAGTACCATATCACCCTATTAGAGCACTTCGCTCTCACACTGCAGGCCTACTTGTTGTTCCTAGAGTATTTAAAAGTAGAATGGGAAGCAGAGCCTTCAGTTTTCAGGCCCCTCTTCTGTGGAACCAGCTTCCAGTTTGGATTCAGGAGACAGACACTATCTCTACTTTCAAGATTAGGCTTCAAACTTTCCTTTTTGCTAAAGCATATAGTTAGGGCTGGACCAGGTGACCCTGAATCCTCCCTTAGTTATGCTGCAATAGACGTAGGCTGCCGGGGATTCCCATGATGCATTGAGTTTTTCCTTACCAGTCACCTTTCTCACTCACTATGTGTTAATAGACCTCTCTGCAATGAATCATATCTGTTATTAATCTCTGTCTGTCTTCCCTCTCACCACAACAGATGGCCCCGCCCCTCCCTGAGCCTGGTTCTGCCGGAGGTTTCTTCCTGTTAAAAGGGGGTTTTTCCTTCCCACTGTTGCCAAAGTGCTTGCTCATACGGGGTCATATGATTGTTGGGCTTTTCTCTGTATCTATGAAGCGCCTTGAGGCGACTTTTGTTGTGATTTGGCGCTATATAAATAAAATTGAATTGAATTGAATTTCCACACCTCTGCAGCCTCACTCTGTGTTTCCTGTTTCACTCTGAAGGAGTTTGTAGGGCTGAGCTGCCTTTGACTGTGAACACTTTCTCCTGTTTATGTCAGTTTGGGAGGTCAGCTGCTGTAATGTAGTTTGTTTCTTTAGTTTTAATTCATTTAAATAATATGTGAGTTGTTTGTTGACTCACTTAAGTGTAACACCTGCATTTGAGCTGATTAATAAATACATTTTAACAACAACACCCAGCCAAGGCTGTCCCTCAAACCAGTGTTATCCTAATGCCAGCAACAAGCAAGGATAAATGGGGAGGGTTGTGTCAGGAAGGGCATCTGGGGTAAAATGTCAAATCAAACATGTAGATAATCAATAAGATTCCTACACTGGTGGTGCTGTTTGATAGGTTTTCAGCTTGAACCTATTCGCTGGAACGTTGAAGGCAATGTAATTACACAGCAAAGCAAGACACGAGTAGGCAACATTCTTTATGTTTCACGTGCACGGGAGAGAACTGGACAGGCGCCGTTCCTTCGCTTGACCCCAGTTGCTCTCGTCCGCTCTCCCGTAACACTGCTCTTTTATTGTGGTTACATGAATATGCATAGGTTCATTAACATATAACATACCTTGTGTGTGTGTGTGTGTGTGTGTGTGTGTGTGTGTGTGTGTGTGAACCCATTAATGACTTCCTAACCCTGCTGGCCTGGAAGTCCAGCAGTTCATCTAAACAAAAGGCACTTAGCCTAAAACAGACATAGATACGTTTATCCTACCATAAAACAATAAGACAAGGTACGACCTCTCCCATGCTCCCAGGATGTGGGTGTGAAAGTCAGAGAGCTCTGGAATGCACACAAAGCTTGCAGACTATTAAGGATCAAACCTCCTATCACTCTACACCTAATTATAAAACTCGAAGCATATATAAGTAGATATTTCTAAGCATAAATGACAATCACAATACAAATCTAACACTGTTGGTCAGCAGTTTGGCTAGAACATAGAGGTGAGCTCAGATACTAAACATAGAACTAAGACTGGTACATGAAGTGAGTTGGCTGTAATACAGGGAGTGCAGAATTATTAGGCAAGTTGTATTTTTGAGGAATAATTTTATTATTGAACAACAACCATGTTCTCAATGAACCCAAAAAACTCATTAATATCAAAGCTGAATGTTTTTGGAAGTAGTTTTTAGTTTGTGTTTAGTTTTAGCTATTTTAGGGGGATATCTGTGTGTGCAGGTGACTATTACTGTGCATAATTATTAGGCAACTCAACAAAAAACAAATATATACCCATTTCGGTTATTTATTTTTACCAGTGAAACCAATATAACATCTCCACATTCACAAATATGCATTTCTGACATTCAAAAACAAAACAAAAACAAATCAGCGACCAATATAGCCACCTTTCTTTGCAAGGACACTCAAAAGCCTGCCATCCATGGATTCTGTCAGTGTTTTGATCTGTTCACCATCAACATTGCGTGCAGCAGCAACCACAGCCTCCCAGACACTGTTCAGAGAGGTGTACTGTTTTCCCTCCTTGTAAATCTCACATTTGATGATGGACCACAGGTTCTCAATGGGGTTCAGATCAGGTGAACAAGGAGGCCATGTCATTAGTTTTTCTTCTTTTATACCCTTTCTTGCCAGCCACGCTGTGGAGTACTTGGACGCGTGTGATGGAGCATTGTCCTGCATGAAAATCATGTTTTTCTTGAAGGATGCAGACTTCTTCCTGTACCACTGCTTGAAGAAGGTGTCTTCCAGAAACTGGCAGTAGGACTGGGAGTTGAGCTTGACTCCATCCTCAACCCGAAAAGGCCCCACAAGCTCATCTTTGATGATACCAGCCCAAACCAGTACTCCACCTCCACCTTGCTGGCGTCTGAGTCGGACTGGAGCTCTCTGCCCTTTACCAATCCAGCCACGGGCCCATCCATCTGGCCCATCAAGACTCACTCTCATTTCATCAGTCCATAAAACCTTAGAAAAATCACTCTTGAGATATTTCTTGGCCCAGTCTTGACGTTTCAGCTTGTGTGTCTTGTTCAGTGGTGGTCGTCTTTCAGCCTTTCTTACCTTGGCCATGTCTCTGAGTATTGCACACCTTGTGCTTTTGGGCACTCCAGTGATGTTGCAGCTCTGAAATATGGCCAAACTGGTGGCAAGTGGCATCTTGGCAGCTGCACGCTTGACTTTTCTCAGTTCATGGGCAGTTATTTTGCGCCTTGGTTTTTCCACACGCTTCTTGCGACCCTGTTGACTATTTTGAATGAAACGCTTGATTGTTCGATGATCACGCTTCAGAAGCTTTGCAATTTTAAGACTGCTGCATCCCTCTGCAAGATATCTCACTATTTTTGACTTTTCTGAGCCTGTCAAGTCCTTCTTTTGACCCATTTTGCCAAAGGAAAGGAAGTTGCCTAATAATTATGCACACCTGATATAGGGTGTTGATGTCATTAGACCACACCCCTTCTCATTACAGAGATGCACATCACCTAATATGCTTAATTGGTAGTAGGCTTTCGAGCCTATACAGCTTGGAGTAAGACAACATGCATGAAGAGGATGATGTGGACGAAATACTCATTTGCCTAATAATTCTGCACTCCCTGTATATCCAAATGAAAGAAGGTAGATTTGTGTGCAGAAGACCAGGTAGAAGGGAAGCAAGGCCTGGAGCACTGGAGATGAACTCATGCTGTTCTGTCATTGTGTAGATGGGAAGGAAAATGAAGGAACAGTAATCTTGAAAGAAGAGTGTGTGAACAGTGTTGTGGAGGTGAAGGGAATGCTCTACACAATCATGGATTTGAAGAGAGCAATACTGGAGTAAGGTGGATGCAGTGGATGAGCCACTTTATCCAAGAGTGGTGATTGGAACAGACTTCAGTGGACATGTAGGTGAACAGAGGTGATGAGGTGTTGGTTAGGTATGGTGTGAAGAAGAGAAATGTAGAAGGACAGATGGTACTGGACCTTTTCAAAGAAAGGATGGAAATGGCAGTGGTTAAGGTATATTTCAAAAGATGCAGGAACACAGGCTGGTAGAGAGGAGCACACAGAAGGACGAGATCTTATTGTATCTTATCTTACAGCGTATGGAGAGGATGATGATCCCAGCTAACATCAGGAGGCACAGCACTGATAGACCCAGTGCAGCACATCTGAAAGAGCCCTTCTGGATTGAAGGACTCTTAGTCTTTGGTCCCATTAGAAAACAGTGCAGATGTTGGTTTGTGGTCATTTCCTGTCACTCTGCCTTTAATAGACCTGTGGTTGTGGTTGGATGAGCTCAACTTCACAAAATACTAAAATATATCGTCATTGTGATTAACCCTCAGTCAACCAAACTACTTATCCAAGACTTTAACTGACTAAAGAAAACAGTTGGTCATATTTTAGAGGAAATACACTGATATCATTTTGTATTTTTTTCTCTTAAAAACCCCTCTGGCTGGTTTAGAAAATTTTTTTTTTCTGAAACTGCACTTGTGTCTGAAAGCTAGCAGGTGTTCATGCACACAGAGCTCAGCAGCAGGCAGATAGTATTTGAGTAACAGTTACAAACATTCTCTGAACATCCCTGAAAGCAGCAGCGTTGTCCATAACCATCCACTCTGTGCTGGTTTATTATTAAGTCTAAATGTGTTTTCTATGCAGCGCCAACTTCATAAATAGTTAATATGAAGAAATAAGGCTGCATAAGAAAAGAGCAAATCAGGTAAAATGTTCATACAGCACATGGAGATGACTGATGGGCTTCATTCATGCATTCATTGGGATTAAAAGCTGACTGTAACAAACTGGAAGTAAACATATTATTGCAGATGACTTACCTCCTCCTTGTGATTGAATTCCAGTGTGATCAAAGTCTGCACTGTTGTAGATATCCACCTCCCTCTGCTCCCACTCTGCTCCGTCCTCCTGCTCCTCTCTGCTGTATCTCACCTTCTTTGATAGATCTGGTTTGGCATAAATATCTGAGGACATCTTGAACGGACGGAGACACTGAGCAGGAGTTTTAAACTGTACTCTGTTGTGCACTGCTAACTCTGGCAGATACAATGATATCCTGTCCTGACACTGATGTCACTTTTGGCCGGCCTTCTTCCTGCTTTCAGAACGGAAGAAACTTTTCAGAAGCTACAAACAAACACAAACCGATAAAACCTCTGCTGTGCTTGTCTTTATATTTGTAAAGCCTAAGGAAAACTATAAAAAACACTTACCGTATTTTCACGACCATAAGGCGCACTTAAAAGTCTTACATTTTCTTCAAAAAGTACGGCGCGCCCTATAGTGCAGTGCGCCCTGTGTGTTGTAATGAGGACGTAGTAGAGAACACCATGAGAATGCTAAAGGGTGAAGTGTGGGCGTTGACTGTAGCGGTATATACGATCGCACATACCTGTATAAAAGAACAGGTATGTGCGTTATGCAGGACATCGTTGTTTTAAAAGAGACACGCTTACGAAGCACAGTTTAAACTGAAGGCCATCAGCTACGCGGAGGAACATGGAAATCGAGCAGCGGCGAGAGAATTTAAGATTAACGAATCGATGGTTCGCAAGTGGAGGAAACTAGAAAACGAGCTCCGGCAGGTCAAGAAAACGCAGCTGAGTTTCCGCGGACATAAGGCGAGGTGGCCCGAGTTGGAGGAAAGACTCGAGCGGTGGATCATCGAGCAAAGAACGAGCGGGAGAAGCGTTTCGACGGTCACCATTCGGCTAAAAGCAGTTTCACTAGCTGAAGAAATGAACATTGAACATTTCCAAGGAGGTCCGTCTTGGTGCTTTCGTTTTATGAAACGGTGCCATTTGTCCATCCGGACCAGGGCTACGGTAGCGCAGCAACTTCCAGCGGATTATAAGGAAAAGCTGGCCATCTTCCGCTCCTACTGCAGCAAACACATCGGCGACAAAAACATCCAGCCCAGCCACATCACAAACATGGACAAGGTGCCGCTCACTTTCTCTCACACTGTGGAGAAGAAGGGGACCAGCACGGTAGCGATACGCACAACTGGGTATGAAAAGTCTTCTTTTACTGTTGTGCTTGGCTGCCATGCTAATGGACAGAAACTGCCGCCTATGGTGATTTTTAAGCGAAAGACTTTGCCTAAAGAGAAGTTTCCAGCAGGAATCATCATTAAGGCAAATGAAAAGGGCTGGATGGATGAGGAAATGATGAAAGAGTGGCTGAGGGAGGTGTATGTAAGGAGACCAGGTGGTTTTTTCCACGCATCACCATCGCTCTTAATCTGTGACTCTATGCGTGCCCATCTCACAGCCGATGTGAAAAAACAAGTGAAACAAATGAACTGTGAGCTTGCTGTCATTCCGGGAGGCCTGACAAAGGAACTCCAACCGCTGGACATCGGTGTGAACCGCCCGTTCAAAGTAAGGCTGCGAGCGGCGTGGGAGTGATGGATGACCGATGGAGACCACAGTTTCACCAAGAGTGGAAGGCAGCGCCGGGCGAGTTACGCCACAATTTGCCAATGGATTGTAGATGCTTGGGCTAACATGTCTGCTGGCACTGTTGTTCGAGCTTTCGCAAAAGCCGGCATCATTTCCGAGGAGCCGCACGGCACGGAAAGTGACTCTGACAGGGAAGAAAGTGAACCTGGAACGTTTGATGGAGATTTAGCGCAGCTGTTCAATTCAGACACAGAGGATGAGGACTTCGATGGGTTTGATTGATGATAAAAATGTGAGTACCAAACTCAGTTTTGCTCCTGCTTTATTTTTAAATACGCACACTTGTATGCTTGTGTGTTGTTGATGATGACGATTACCGGAAATAGAAATGTGAGTACCAAACTCAGGTTTGCTCCCGCTTTATTTTTAAATACGCATACGGTACTTGTATGCACCCTATAATCCAGTGCACCTTATGTGTGTGTTAAATACAGTAATGGCACACATAACTGAGACTACGCCTTTTAGTACGGTGCGTCTTATGGTCGTGAAAATACGGTAAGACAAGAAACCAGCGGCGGCGATAGAGCAATGAGGACGTGCAGGCCGGACAGGACGAGGTGAGGCAGGACCAGATGGTGCCGAGACCTCTGGTTGAGATTAAGCAGAACCAGCCCGTGTGGAGGCCTCAGGCAGGGACGAAGCAGGACCAGATGGCAGCATGGCAGCCGCAGGTGACAGAATTGGTGGTGGAACTGCAGGCGACGGCGTGGTAGCCGCACGAGGTGGCGCTGCAGGCGACGGCATGGGAGCTGCACGAGGTTGCGCTGCAGGCGTGGGAGCTGCACGAGATGGCGCTGCAGGCGTGGGAGCCGAACGAGGTGGCGCTGCAGGCGTGGGAGCCGCTTGGACAGGCTCCTTGGACGCTCCAGCGGAGACGGAAGACTGCTGGAGAGGCTCTCCAGAATCCCCAGCAAGAACAAACGGCTGCATAGAGCCCTGGGTCCCTCCAGCAGAGACACACCATCCGCTCCATCTCAGTGTTTTACTCCAAGGTGAAAATGTCTGCGGTCATGATCTTCTGTCATGTGAAGGCTGTGTGCAGGCATGAGGGGTGAAATGGAGGACCCAAGGTGCAGACTCCAGAGACAAAACGTAAACTCAAAAAACGGCCTTAATACTAAACTCAAAAAGTAACAACCACTCACCTGCGGTTCAGCCTCCAGCCCAGCCAGTCCAGTCCCCTGTAGCTCAGTCTCGTCCAGTCCTCCAGTCTCCTGTAGCTCAGTCTCCTCCTGTCCCCCAGTCTCCTGTCCTCCAGTCTCCTCCTGTCCAGTCAGTCCAGTCTTCTCCTGTCCTCCAGCCTCCTGTCCAGTCAGGCCAGTCGCCCCCTGTAGCTCAGTGTCCTGTTCTCCAGTCTCCTCCTCTCCAGTCAGTCCAGTCTCCTCCTCTCCAATCAGGCCAGTCTCCTCCTGCCCAGTTAGTCCAGTCTCCTCCTGCCCAGTCATTCCAATCTGTAGTCCAGTTGCCTGTAGCTCAGTCACCCGTTCTCCCACCGTCTGTAGTCCAGTCTTCTGTAGTTCAGTCACTCATTCATCATCCTGTTCAGTTCCCTGACCTGCTGCCACAGCATCCAGAGCCAGCTGTGAGCTCTCCCGCTCCTCAGCCAGGGGTTTCCACACCCGCTGGCCCGGCCGCTCCCCAGCCAGGGTTTCCGCACCCGCTGGCCCGGCCGCTCCTCAGCCAGAGGTTTCCGCACCTGCTGGCCCTCCCTGTCTCCAGCCAGAGGTTTTCGCACCTGCTGGCCCTGCAGCTGCCCCTCCATCACCGCCGGCTCCCACGGTGTCTCCTGCAGATGCTCCTCCATCACCGCTGGCTCCTCGTCCTTGTCGGATTCGGCCACATTCCAGGCCCCTACCTGGACCTCGTCGCCGGCGTCTTCCTCGTGGCCGCTCACCAGACCTGCTCAGTGGCCGCCGCCACCTTCCTCGCGGCCGTCCACCGGACCTGCTCAGTCGCCGCCCACCGGAACTGTTTCGACTCAGCCACTGGCCACATGGCCGCACACCTGAACTATCTCTGTGTCGGACTCCGTCCCTCCATCCTGGGCCCCTCCACCCGCCCTGTTCTGGTCTTTCTCTTTCGGCCATTGGGTGCTGGCCTTTGAAGGGGCGGGGTACTGTCAGGGTTCCTGGGTTTATGTTGCCATATCAAATGTTGTCGCTTCCTGCTTTTCATGTGTCAGCTCGTCTCTTGTGTCATTGGCCAGATTATGTTCAGCTGTGTACTCACCGGTCTCTCATTATCATCCTCATCAGTCTGTGTAATTAAGTCCTCTGTTTCTACTCGTTCACTGTCGTGTCATTGGTAACCTTTAACTCTGCTCTTTCTTTTGATGTTTACGTCAAATCTCTGGTTCGGTCCTGCTTCTATTATTTAAGAAACATTTCTAAATTGAGCCATATAGTATCTCATACTGAACTGGAGATTGGTATTCATGCATTCATTCAATCACAATTGGACTACTGTAATTCACTGTTTACATGTCTAAACAAAAGCTCCCTAATACATAATCCCTAATACAACACAGACATCACATGGGGAGACAGGTCGGAGATCGGTAGTATTACGGAAAAAAAGCACTGAAATGTACAATACAATGGGAAAGTCCAAGAGTGAAAAAAAAAAGAGACCTCTACTCAGGCTGGGCTCCTATGGGAGGACCGCATGAGAACAGAAAACAAAACTCCTCAGAACAGAAAGCACATAAATGTCCACAGCACAACATTATGGAGCACGTAACAAGCAACAGGGGTGGGTAGGGGGTGAGGAGTAATCCTAAGCAAACACAGCAGCCATCCTGCCACTGCGCCGCCTCTCCAGCGCGGGCCCAGACCCGCCGTGTTCTCCAGGAGGGAACAAGCATCGAAGGCATTTGGAAAGGGACGGGGGATGAGTGTGTGCATATCAGTGTACATGTATGTGTATGTGTCCAGAGTTCAGCTGAGACAGTGTCCTTCGCCCTGCCAGGCTAAGTAAACAGTCTTCCAGCCAACCCAGGTGGCTTTGCATAGAATGGGAAGGAACAGTCTCAACATAGTCGTTATCAGGGAGTTTTTGTTTGGCTCCAGCCTTGAGCCAACAGCTGGCGCCGAAGGGATAGCCGCAATAAGATGGCGGTTTTTCTTTAGTGCAAACAACTCATTTCAAAGCTGTACTTAACACTCCGACACTGGTCTCTCAATCTCCCGTTGGAGAGCCGTGAGCTTCTCCATGATGTTATCAAACTTGCGCTCCGTGGTCTTGTCATTCTTGTGCTCAAAGAGCAGATTCTGAGAACTCACGACCACAGTGAGCTGCTCCAAGATGTGATCCAACTTTCGCTCAGAGGTGTTATTGTGACAGGTTGAAGGACTACTGCTGAAGGACTACTGCATATAAAACTGTTCAGTTAATACTAATTCATATCAGTTGATATAAGGACAAAAATAATGTAAATATGGTAAGAAAATGGTTAAGAGTTTATTATTTTTCATGTTATATTAATGGCTTTCATGTTACTTAAGAGAACTGCAATCTATACATCAGCGATCGGCTAGTAAGCCTTTTCTGGGATCGATTAGTAGTGTCTCTGTTCTCCAATAGGGGGCTTTCGCGCGTTCTCCTCACTGCAATAAACAACTGCATGAGAGACGCAAGTCATAATCAGTCTCGTGATTATTTCCCCCTGTTTTCAGGTAAAAGTGTTTAAAAGTTGATATATTTCCAATTTGTACACTGTTAAGATATTTAAGAGGTAATCCTTCATTGTTTTGTAAGCTTTAGAAGCATTATATTACAGTTTTGTGCACATATACGTGGCAGCTTTGAGCCTCAGTTTTGTACTGTGTAATGGCCAGTAAGATAACGGTAGGAGCTAAAAACGCCGCTATTCTCAGCCATTTTGTCAGGAAACCTGCTCAACTATATGTATAGTAAGCACTTTAGTATTTCGGTTTATTATTTAGTGTTTTTCTTCCACCATGTGACATTTAGCAGTACAGAATGTGAAATGTTTCTGTTCATTTTCACTGCAATAAACAACTGCATGAGAGACGCAAGTCATAATCACTCTCGTGATTCTTTTCCCCCTGTTTTCAGGGGTGTAACATTTGGAGGCACCGCTGGGATTGCTGCTTAGATGTCCGGTGTCCACAATCTGCACATCGTGGTCCAAGCCAGCTAAATCCCCCCATACAACCCAGGCAGACTGCAGTGAGGAAAGTGTTGCTGTCGAGGCGAGCTGGTAGCTGTGTTTTAGCGCATGTTTCCTGAGGCCAGCCAGAGATCATCAGCGGCTGCAAAAACGACTCAGCTCAGCGTCACCTGTACATGCAAAATTCTTCCTGCCTACTGCCACAATGTCTTCGGTGGAAGAGCTGCAAGAAGAGGTTGCGCGTGAAATGCACACATTGTCCAAAGATCAACTAGTGTCAATCTGCGAGTTCCTTGGCATTGCAGAGAAAATAGATGTTAGCAGAAAAACACGACTGTCACTGCTAACACACATCCAAATACACATTGAGAGAGAAGGTATAACAGTACTTGAGGATGAAGGAATGTCAGAACTGTTGTTGCTTAATGATAAGATTGCTGAAGTAATGAAAGAGACAATTGTTGAGACTGAACCAAATGCAAATGAAGGGCACAGAGAGCAACTAAACACTGCAACCTCACTGGTAACAGAGACAGCTAATGCAGTTAACACAGCGGTTAGTTCTCACTCCCAAGCTAATCGCTCTGTCCCTAACTCATCTGTGTCAAGTGCCCCCCAATGACCAAGCCCTTACTGGCAGAAAGATTTCAAAATATCAGGCCAGATTGGCGAACCAGGTCAAAAAGATAAACTGACATTTTCTAGTCTTGCTCACCAGATCGAAAATGGACTGAGCAGAGGCTACTCGCTTGACATTGTAGATGCTGTCATCAGGGCTATCTTGCCAGATCTACAACTACGCAGCTATTTGGATGGAAAAGCTCAACTCACCCTTCCGACTCTACGTCGCATCCTGTGCTCCCATTTCCAGGAGAAGAGCGCCACCGAACTCTATAAACAACTTGCCTCTGAGGTACAGACCCCGAAAGAGACTGCTCAAAGCTTCCTGATGAGAGTTTTAGATCTAAAGCAGGAAGTCCTATTTGCTTCCCAAGAATCAGAGTCAGGACTCAAATACGACCCAGCTTTAGTCCAGCGTATGTGTTTACACACCATACTCACGGGCTTCCAGAGTGACAGTGTCAGGATAGATATGCAGCCACTCCTGTTAGACTCTAAGACACCTGATGAACTCCTGTTAGAGAGGTTAAATATGGCTTGTGCCAATGAGGCAGAAAGGAAAAACAAGAAAAGATGTTTAGCATCACAGACGGCTACAAGTGTGAGTGCAGTGCAGTCAGATGATGTGTCACCTGCTAAGAACCCTGTGAACGAAGTTAAAGCTAAGATACCACCCGAGCTTTTAACTGAGTTAGCGGAGCTTCAAACAGG
This sequence comes from Oreochromis niloticus, assembly GCF_001858045.2. Classification (NCBI taxonomy): domain Eukaryota; kingdom Metazoa; phylum Chordata; class Actinopteri; order Cichliformes; family Cichlidae; genus Oreochromis; species Oreochromis niloticus. The sequence goes on from NW_020328499.1 coordinate 59,116, forward strand.
TGTAGCCTCCCTGAAAGGTCTCAGTGCAGAGATAGCTCAGATTAAAGAGACTCTACAACAGCCGGTGCCTGGTCCTCAGTCATATTCCCGACCACCAGTTATGCAGTATGATAGGGACCAGCAGCAACAGCAGTATTATAGCTTCCAGGGCCCCCGTCAAAGACCACCACCCCCTCAGTATCCTGTACAGTACTACACAGGTAGTCCAGCCCGCCGTGAGAGGAGGTGCCACATTTGCTAGCAGAATGGAGTCAACGAGCGCTGCACGCACTGCTACCTCTGTGGGAGTAAAGAACACTTTCAGGCTGGATGTAGAAGCAGAGGTATGAGACCACATAAAGAGAAACATTTAAACCAGCAATGGTTACCACCGAGGGACGAGTGTTAACCATGCCCATCACCCACAAGTCCCAACACTGCTCCAACTGTAAACAAGAAAAGTCAGGCATGAGACAGTGTTCAGTATGTAAAAATGCACTTTATTGTTCAAAAGCATGCCAGAAACAACACTGGAGACAACATATGAGACAATGCACTGGCTTAAAGACTAACAAAGACAATGAGACTGTTCAGGTACCACTGCCGCCAGCTCATGTAAACACCCCTCACAAAGTCACATCTCTGGTGGGCAGGCAATGTCTGGTTGAGTGTCTCCTGGACGGCCACAGGCTTCAAGCTCTATGGGATTCAGGCTCACAGGTGTCGATCATCGATGAGAAATGGAAAAAGGACTATTTGCCACACACAGAGCTGAGAGATGTAGCCGATATTATGGACACATCTGAACTCACCCTGACCGCAGCAAATGGGACCAACATGCCATATCTTGGGTGGGTTGAGAAAACCTTCCAACTTCTTTCCGGAACTGAACAAACGGAGAAATTGACCATCCCCATGTTGGTAATGAAAGGTTTTCAGCTCACATGCCCTATTATAGGTTACAATGTCATTGAATGCATTGTGAATAAGACTGACCAAGCTAAACTGTACAGCACAGTGAGAAAAGCATTTCCCAGTCTCAAAAGACACAAGGTGAAAGCTTTTATACAGGCTGTTAGTGCAGGTACAGTTGATGAGTACAAAGTGATGACAAAGAAAGACTGTATTACTGTACCTAAACAAAGCCACGTGCATGTTGAGGGTCGTATAGCAGCAGGGCCATTTAAACAGGACATGGTCATGATATTTGAGCCAGACTTAAACCCTCAGTGGCCAGACAATCTTGAATTTTTTGACACTTTGGTTAAAGTTAAGAAGGGTACTTTACCCGTCATAACACTAGGTGTCTCTAACCCCACTGACCATGAAATTGTCATTCCAGGCCGTACGTTAGTTGGCTCGGTTCAGACTATTACAGCTGTTTTACCTGCCCAGATGTTTGAAAAAGCCACATCTGTAGCTACTGTTAACCAGACAAACACACAAGCCCAGTGTAGCTCTAGTGAAGAGTGGGACCCACCTGTAGATCTTAGCCACCTGGGTGAAGAGCAGAGAGTATTAGCGAAACAGATGCTCAGAGAGGAATGCCATTCTTTTTCTAAGACAGACAATGATATAGGGTGCATTGAAAAACTGAAAATGACCATCTCACTCAAAGACAACGAACCAGTCAAACGCACATACCTGTCTGTGCCACGGCCGCTCTACCAAGAGATGAAAAGTTACCTGCATGATTTAATAGCACAAGGCTGGGTCAGACTCGTCAGACTCGTCATACTCCTCAGCAGTCGTTTGTGTTAGAAAAAAAGATGGTACTTTAAGACTGTGCATAGACTACAGAGACCTGAATCGGAAAACCCATCCTGACCGCCAGCCCATCCCACGCATCCAGGACATTATGGACAGTTTGGGTGGAAACTCCTGGTTTTCGCTTTTAGATCAGGGGAAAGCGTACCACCAGGGGTTCATGTCAGAAGAAAGTCGTCCACTCACTGCTTTTGTGACCCCCTGGGGATTATATGAGTGGATTCTGTTACAAAATCAGTTTTACCCCGGTTCGTAGATTCGTCAGAGGGATCCAGAAACGGCACCGGAACTTCAGTAGTTATTCTTAGAAAATCTTTATTCATCTTTATTCATCTTCATTTAAGCATGCACTTCTAGAAGGGAAGACGAGGCCGGTGTCCCTCTGCAACAATCTTCACCCCTTTGTTAGTTCCACCCAGCTTTATAGGAGCGACCCCATCATAAATCCCCCATGGTGTGCTGGAAACTCTGTGTCTGTGTCTATGTGCACGAGCACGTGAGTGCCTGTGTGTGCACGAGAGTGAATGTATGTGCTTACCTGTGTGTATGTGTGAGTGCACGTGAGTGAGTGTGCATGTGGATGTGTGAGTATATCAGTTAAAACACTGTGGGTGTGTGTCTCTTCCTAGGGGCCATAAATACCATCTCCCCTCCAGACCACAGTTATCAAGTTACAAATCTACTTCTAAACTCACGACACAATCAGGCCTTTATTATATTGAGGGCAGTATCAGTGTCTCTACAATAATTCTACATTCTATCTAACACATGTCTAAACTCTAAAATAAGCTAAACATTCCTACAAATCCCCCTTTTTATCTGCCCTATGGCAGATAAAACTACACTAAATCTTTCACCATAATGTTTTCATACTGTGACTCCCCATTTCCAAAAGTGGTCTCCTGGTGTTGGACTTTGTATCAGATTCTCCCACAGCACGATTTATGAGTCTTACGAACAAAGCTCTGATACAAGACACACAACGACACCCACACGTCACTAATATGGTGGTAAAAACAGACAAAGAAACCATAATTGACATAATGAAACCTTTCCATTGCCCAAAGACAGAAATCATCCACGCTTCCAGCAGGTTATCCAATCCCGAGTGCTCATATATTGTGGTGGAGAACGTCCTTAGGCCTTCCAGAATTCGGGTCACAGAGCTGCCTGGAGCTGTGTTATTTAAAATAAAATAAAAGTACAATACATATCCCCAAACATCGCGCAAACGCCCCCTTTTTATCCCAACAACATATCTAACGCCATCCGATTTGTACTGCCATTAAAGATGTTGGAGCCAACTGCTCAGCAAGCCCTTCAACCGCGTCCCTGGTAAAGTTCGCCAGTCTCATTACATTATAGTGCACATAATTGATACGATCCACATTCTTATTTGGAGTTACTGGAAAGAATGCAGAAATTATGGGAAGCTTTTCAAATCCTTCAGCAATTTGGTCTACTAACTTAAATTCATTTAGGCACACCCCTAGGAACCCCAATAGCATCTCTGTATGTTAGTGATCCTATTGTAAGGTCAAACGATCCTGATGACCGTTTGGCCAACACATGACGTCTGCGCATGACTGTCAGTTGAGCGGTGCCGGGCTTAGCCAGCCACACCCCCTTTTCACCTACTAAAACGAGAGGTGCACCTAAACGTACCATGGCACAGAGACCAAAAGTCCCACTAGGAATTCTAACATGCAATCTATACCCACCATAATAATACTACAAACCAGCACGTGCCCACAGGCCTATTTCAGTGCCGGTGTCTCTTGATAGCTTTCCTCTGGCCCGGTACGTCACAGTGCACCAATCAGCGATAATCTCCCCGACCTCATGCTCATGTCTGTCAGGGAAAAACACCGTAAAGTTAAAACATGTGTAGTTGGCTTTTCTCAATGTGAAAAGACCAAGTACAGTATCATTACCTATTGGTGGAAACAAACTTGCTAATGTAGTACAATTACCTTCAGAAACCGCTTCTCTAGGGAGTCTGAGCATGCACTCAAATCCCCACTGGTCTTCGGGATGTAAAGGAGCTGGTTTTGTGAAAGATGTGGGCGGGCAGCTGTGCACGCCACACAATCTGAAACATTCTGTTCCCTAGCATTTTGGATGAGCCAGTCAGGCCACAGATTTGCTTTCACAGTAGCCAGTGGCCATTGAAATGAACTGTTTAGGTTTGAGTCTTGTATAATCTACCTCAAGTATTTGTAGGCCCGATTCTGAAAGTGACAATGATGGGGGAGGTGTTAATTATTTCAGCCACATCAAGTGCAAAATCTCTAAAATTAATTTACCCAGACCGTATGGGTCCTTCCCTGAGACATCTACTCCTATGAATAAGTACACCACGGATCGGGCGGGCCCAGACATCATATCCCCGCCATGAACTGTTTAAACCTTTACATTTAATGACAGCACAAAGATCAAATGTATACGAAGCTGTGGACCCTTTAACGTGGTCCAACTCTATATCGCCATAATAATCAAAACACTCATCTGATTTACCCGTTTCCCTACGTTTGATTCGCTTCGCCGTGGCCTGTGATGGTGGAGTCGCCGGAGTGGATTTGGGTCTGTCTCTGGGCAATTCACTTATAAGAAAAATCACAGTTACAATAACAACAGTTATCACACCTAACACTACCGTTTCTCTCCAATTTCCCCTTATCCAGCCTAGACAAGTTGACATGATATAACTTTAGATGAAAGGCTCGTCTGTTTACATCTTTTCCTCACAGAAGGCTTCTCTGCAGAGCATCAAATCATTTATGCTGTTCACAGAATCACAATTCCATCGCTGGACCTCCTCTGCGCTGTCACTCTTGGAGCTTGGCACGCTCTCTCCATCCCTCGATTCTCACGTTCCAACGCTGCTGAAGATTTTAAGGCAGAGCACGTCATACACCTTAGTTGTCTTCCTCAATGTCAACGTCGACACTCTTTCATTTTATTTAAAATTTTGCTGTGCAGAGTCTCCTCATGACGATCTCCTGCGCGATGTCTGCTGTGCTGAAGGTGATCTTTGATCCTCCTGAAGACTCTCTCCTGGCCTCAGCTCCCTTCTTGTAGACGATCTCCTCAGCCACTCCTTCTCGTCATGGCACCTCACGACATCTGCAAATTAAAATAACACTCCTCTCGCCACATGGCTTCCGCCGTGTGTCAACTCCCCAATGAGACATGTACAAGAATGTTGCACCGTCTCTCTAAAACAATCTCCAGGGTTTCCCACTTGGAGCAGCCATACTCCAACCTGTAACCCTGTGTAAAAACATCAGTCAGCAATTAAATGTTTAGCTTGTTTAACTCCCAGCTCCACCTGGAGCCTGTATCCTGGAAGACAAATCTGTTAAATCAAACTTCACATTTTCAACCAACTATAGATCATAAGAATAATAAAGTATTCAGCATAAAAGACAAGTATCATGTGCAGGTTTTCTCAAATCATTAAATCACTATTATTACCATAATTTGTCCCAAATCATATATCATCCCAATTTAATTCACAATTTAATTGGTGACTTTCCTTAAGCAATGTCACTCCACTCATTTTATCACTGTGAGCTCAATAGTGGCCAGCTAATGAGCCCATATTAAACTATTCCATAAACACTGCATCTCTTATTTGTTTTCTCATGTCACTTGTCTGTTTTCTGCTGAATCCTCTACATGCACTCTTAGAAAAACAAACATTAACAACACAGATGGACAATCCTGGTGGTCAGGCACAGGTCGACAGGTTCCAGAGGTGCTGTAAAAAGGTCATAAAGTTAAGCCTGCTGTAAAAGGAATGACACTGGTTTCAACACAGGATGTTTCTCACACTATTTTCACTTCTCCCCTGTAATAGTCAACATTTTCCCAAGAACACAGTGTAATAGCATAATCAACATATAGCTTGTAAACACAGTTCCCTTCACTCATAAACCCAGTAATCCTGTAGTAGAAAGAACATTAACCATTAGTGTGTCCTGCTGTAACTCACATAATCAAACACGATTAACTCTCTGCTGTAGAAAAGAAATGTAAATGTTAACGCTGCGCACAAGCCCATGAATAACACACCCCTGATAGATTCACAAACACAGAAAGTGGCATTTAAAAGGTTAAATCGTCACGCAACCTATGCTGCCGTCATCTTCCTGCTCCTGTAAAAAGAAACACACATAACTTCATCCACCCTTTCATCCTGTCTAGGTGGAGGTTAACCTTGAGTCGTGGTCAAGTCTTATCAGCTTTTACCAGTCAGTCAGTTTTTTTCTCTTTCACTCATTCATTCATTCATTCATTCAGTGATTCTTTGCTGATAGTGGAAACTATGTCGCATATTCATTTCCACCCACAGCAAAATGACGTCATTTCAAAAAAGAAAAAGAAAATTTAGACTGGATTTCCTCGCTGAATCCTTTTTGAGCAGGGACTCTCATTTTCTAATTGTCCCAAATAAGTGACGTTCTCCTGAGCCCATTATAATTTTGGAGAAACTCACTTGCAACGGTTTTCTCGACGTGTCGTATAGCGCTTTTAATTCCCGTTGTGCAGATCTGCTTAAAGAAAAGAAATTCACAAACAGAAATCAGTGCACTTGTTCAAAACAAAAATAAAATAAAATAACAAACAAAACTATCAAACAAAACTCCCAGTGCACTGTCCAAAAACAAAATAAAAATAAAAATAACAGATCAAAATGAAAAACAAAATTAAATAAAAATACAGAAGCCCGGTCTTAGGACTTGTCCCAGAATATTCTTTTTCTAATGGGTGAAAACACGCCAAATCTAAAACTTGGTGCCATGGTACAACCTTCCCCATACATCGGAAACAAAAACAAAACAAAACAAAAAACAAAAAATCTGCTAATTTTATTCATTTAAACTCTGGCTGCAGGATTCTGTTCACCCCTGTTATCATGTTCCCCAAAATAATATTAATTCAGTTGTCTATAGATCACTTCTCAACCCACTCAATAAACCAGACAGGATGATGGTAACAGTATTTCCTACTTAAAATTGTGTTTGATCCTAATGAGCTTCATTGCGTGTGTGTGTGTGTGTTAGTAGGGTTAAGACATTTACTATTTCTGTGTGTGTTTTTATGTACCTTCCCCCTTTTTTCTGAAACAAAACTCCGTTCACTCCAAATTTTGTTTCAGAAACATCTAAATGAAAATCTCTGTCATAGTCAGGCACAACTAAACCCCAAATGCTTGCAGGTTGCCCTTGGCAACCACGCTGTGTGTTATTAACCCCTTCTACAAATACCCTCTGTTGATCTGTAACACTTTATGTATGATTTTGTATTCTCTGTAGTGCATATCACGTGCATGTGTGGTGTTGTCTTTCATTTTCTCTAACAGTACTCTTGCATACCTCAGTGCTTGTCTTCCTCCCCCTTTTGTGGTGGTCTGGACACTTTGTCAATCCTCCACTTCAAGGCAGTCGTTTGTCTCCCCAGATTCCTTAACCCAATTTGATTCCCCACACTAAAACAGCATTCCTCTGCTTTCACTCTGGTCCTCTATCTCCGTTCTTCTCTCCCACTTTGCAGTCCGATGTCAGTCAGTCTTCTTCAGCTTTGTCCCATGTATCTCTTTGTCCCACTGTCTCTTTCATTGCCATCTTGCTCCAAACATGGCAAATGTCAAACTCAGACAGTCTTCTCAAAGGTCCTTCACACACAGTGAGGTTGCAGCCTGCTGGAAACGCATCTCCATTCATCCAATCAAGATGATGGATCTTCTCTTTCTGATGCCGTTTGCCCATAGTGCTGCTGGACCTCTCTGCTCAGGTCTCTGGTATTGTCTCTTGGACTGCTGTCCACTGTTGATGTTCATAGTTTGTGCTTCTGGTAGTGCACTCTGTGTCTTCAGGGAGAGATTAGCTTCCTTGGAGCTTGCTTGTTCAGGATGAGGACGGGAAGCTGCAAAACAATTCAGCCAAAAAATTCTGGCTGGGTGTTTCTATTTTTTGTTTTTAATTTCTAATGATCTTAACCTATAATTTTCTTCCGACTGCCACCCATGGAGAATTGACCCAGGTCCGTTCCCCACCTGTAATCGACAGACTGAGAGACTTTCATTATTCACTGTGACCGCACATGTTTTCATCACTCCTAAAGCAACACATCTCCGCTTATTCTGTTTTGAACTCTATTGACTCTAAACCCCAACAATGAAATTTTATTTGTTCTTAACCGCAAACACAAAAAACTTCTTGATGTTGTTGTTAATTTTTTTCACCCACAATACTCCAAATTATGTTTTCTTTTGTGTCCAGCAGGGGAAGAAGATGACCTGTAGTGTCACTGCTTTCCCCAGTTGGAGACAATTTCCCACTCACACTTCCACACTTTTTATTTTTCTTTGTTTTCATTATTTTCTTTCTCTTTTCTTTTACCCCATTTTTTTTTTTTTTTTTTTTTACCCCATTGTTTTACACCCACACATTAATCTGTTAACTCACTCCTCCAACCTCATTCTCCTTTCACCCCAACAGCTCTCATAAAATCAGCAAACAAATTCTCCATTCATCCTTGAGTACTTGGTCACCTTTAAATGTCACTGTTAAGTTTATCAATTTATTTATCATTACCTTAACCCTAATCCACTATTTAGTTTTATTTATTTATTTTAGTTCACTTTCTCCTATTTGATCACTATGATTTCTTGACTATTATTATTTCACAGAAAATCAACAAATCTGCTTTTTCTCCCTCTTTTGTCATCAAGGAATTCACACACACAGGCTGGTCACTCGCCCCCACCTTTTTCTCTCTCTCACACACACACTCCTCCTTACTCCTCCTTTGTTCCACCTGTGAACCTGCCCCTCGAGGCTGGCTCACACACACCTCATGCTTCTCGCAGTCCCATTCAAACTTTCTGCGAGACACCTTCTCTGCTGATACAGGACAACGCCCTGATCAGCACAAAGAGCGGGTGCCGTCCGCTCTTGTACGCCTCAACCTAACTAGGACAAGTAGGCCCACGATCTTCAGATCGCGCCACATTTGCCTCACGAATTATTCAAACTGCGCCACGGACTGGATACCGCAGTTTCTCTTCCCCATAAAAAATAAAACCAAATTAAACCCCCCAATTGACTTCACAGTTTGCAACAATTCGCGACACGGCCTCCTACCGCGATTTCTGCACACCACAAACACACATTTTTAGACCCAAATTCTTTTTGTTACTTTAATTGACACCCGTACTTCAGACGAGACACAGACTCTAACTGCGCTTTCAAACACACTACACAGCCCTCCTTCTGCATCAGGCACTGGTTCAACTCAGCTCGGAATCTAACCGGCGAAAGCAACCGATCCTGGTTTTATGCATACTTCAGACTGTGACAGGGACCTCTCCCCGACTTAGTTATTTAAGGAGTCACCAATCCCCAGGTCACCACCCTGGATCCCCTGCCCTCACAGGTCCTAGCCCCGCGTCCGAGACTAGGTGGGGTAACCAAACCCGTGACACACACGGCCCTCACCGGTGACGAGGCCTTTCAGCCCCGCTTTCTAACTAATAGTAACACGTTTCCTGCTTTAACGCACGGAGGACGGATCACAACACCGCCACTTTGTTCCTAATAACTAAGACGGATCACACACCGCCACGGATGAAACACCGATTCTATTAATTACTAACTAAGACGGATCAAACACCGTTTCTTTTAACTACTGAGTGAAATTACACTGAGATACGCTCAACTTAGCGAACAGATAATTTTAGGCTTTAAACAATATGCACGGTTCGAAAATAAACAGGTCGTGCTTACCTTTTAATCATGTGAGCTAGCTCTCTGTTCGCCTCGTTTCACGATCTCAGCTCTGCCAATTCCTCTCTGGGCCTCGAGCGAATCCCGGGTTTCGGCACCAAAACTGTTACAAAATCAGTTTTACCCCGGTTCGTAGATTCGTCAGAGGGATCCAGAAACGGCACCGGAACTTCAGTAGTTATTCTTAGAAAATCTTTATTCATCTTTATTCATCTTCATTTAAGCATGCACTTCTAGAAGGGAAGACGAGGCCGGTGTCCCTCTGCAACAATCTTCACCCCTTTGTTAGTTCCACCCAGCTTTATAGGAGCGACCCCATCATAAATCCCCCATGGTGTGCTGGAAACTCTGTGTCTGTGTCTATGTGCACGAGCACGTGAGTGCCTGTGTGTGCACGAGAGTGAATGTATGTGCTTACCTGTGTGTATGTGTGAGTGCACGTGAGTGAGTGTGCATGTGGATGTGTGAGTATATCAGTTAAAACACTGTGGGTGTGTGTCTCTTCCTAGGGGCCATAAATACCATCTCCCCTCCAGACCACAGTTATCAAGTTACAAATCTACTTCTAAACTCACGACACAATCAGGCCTTTATTATATTGAGGGCAGTATCAGTGTCTCTACAATAATTCTACATTCTATCTAACACATGTCTAAACTCTAAAATAAGCTAAACATTCCTACAATTCGCATCCCCTTTGGATTTATGAATGCCCCTGCAACATTTCAGCGCTGTATGGAAGAGCGCCTGGATGGGCTGTGCGACAACATCTGCATCCCCTATCTGGATGACACATTAGTTTACAGCAAAACGTTCAAAGATCACTTGGAGGACGTGAGAAAAGTGCTCCAGAGATTGAGAGGCTTTGGTATAAAGCTTAAGCCAAGTAAGTGTGACATGTTTAAGCCTGAGGTGCGCTATTTGGGTAGAATAGTGTCTGCAGAGGGCAGTAAAGTGGATCCTGCAGACTTTGAAGCAGTCAAAGCACTCAAAGGTATAAAACCACAAAATGTTGATCAGCTCAGAAAAATGTTAGGCCTTCTCTCCTACTACATACAATACATAAAAGACTTCTCCAGAAAAGCAGGTTGTTTGTATGAACTGTTAAAAGCTGACAAAACCACAGAGGACTCAGACACCACAAAAGGGCCAAAGGCAAGACCAAAGAGAGCCAGTCAAGTTGTGCCCTCCTCAAAACAAATCGTGTGGACTGACCAGCATCAAAGTGCACTTGAGGAACTAATAGACTGTTTGCTCCACCCACCAGTGCTGGGATTCCCAGATTTCACACAGCCGTTCATCGTAGACACAGACGCCTCACACAAAGGGCTAGGCGCCGTGTTGTACCAGAGACAAGATGGTAAGCTGCGAGTTATTGCTTATGGCTCCCGTACTCTAACAGCAGCTGAAAAAAACTACCACTTCCATGCAGGAAAACTAGAATTTTTAGCATTGAAGTGGGCTATCACTGACAAATTCAGAGACTATTTGTACTATGCCCCAACATTTACTGTCTATAGCGATAACAACCCGCTAACATACATTTTGTCAACAGCCAAACTGAATGCCACCACATCAAGATGGGTCGCTGAGCTCGCTGATTTTCACTTTACCATTAAGTACAAACCAGGGAAGGAAAACGGTGATGCAGATGCTTTATCAAGAATGCCACTTGATGTAGAAACCTTAATGAGAGACTGCTCTGAGGAAGTGCCACCGGACACTATCGCAGCTGCTATCCAGGCCATTGAGGTACAGAAAGACACACCTGCCACATGGACACTGTCAGCTGCAGCAATGTCAGTCACAGCAGAAGGTGAGCCAGCAGAAGCAACATTCACACCCATACCAAAAGAACAGCTTAATGAAGCGCAAAAGTCTGATCCTGTTATAAGCCCTGTATTACAGTGTAAACAGACAGATTCAAAACCACTGCCCAAAGAGCTAAGAACATTTGACCCTAAGACAAAATGCTTGTTCAGAGAGTGGGGCAAGTTAACGCTAGATAACAATGGCATCTTGTACAGACTCACTTCTGCCCGGAAACAGCTAGTCCTGCCAGATCAGTTCAAAAAGACTGTACTTGAAGAGCTGCACAATAATATGGGCCATCAAGGTGTTGATCGCACAGTGTCTTTGATACGTGAACGCTTCTTTTGGCCGCACATGCAGGCAGACATCAAGCATTATGTGACCAACGTTTGTTCCTGTGTAAAGCAGAAAAAGCCCAGCCATGAAACAAGAGCTCCTTTAACAAACATTGTAACTATGCAGCCCTTTGAGCTGGTGTGCATAGACTTTCTCCATCTTGAAAAATGCAAAGGTGGTTATGAATATATTCTAGTGATAACTGACCACTTCACACGTTTTGCGCAAGCTTACGCCACCACCTCAAAGTCAGGCAAAACTGCTGCAAACCTGATATTCAATGACTATGCCCTAAAGTTTGGCTTCCCCTGTCGGATTCACCATGACCAAGGAGGTGAATTTGAAAATCAGCTATTCAGTCAGCTCAAGAAACTGTGTGGCATGGCTGGTTCTAGGACAACACCCTATCACCCAATGGGGAACGGTCAAGTTGAATGTATGAACAGGACATTGTTGCAAATGCTTAGAACGCTAACTGAAACACAAAAGTCAAACTGGAAGGAATCTATCAACAAGCTAATGTATGCATATAACTGCACACGTTGTGAAGTCACTGGCTACTCCCCATTTTACCTACTGTTTGGACGGTCACCCAGGCTACCAGTAGATATGCTCTTTGGACTCTACTCAGAAACAGATTTTAGTGACCACAGAGACTATGCTGAAAAATGGAGAAAGGGCATGGAACAAGCATACTCTATAGCAAATGAGAATGCAAAGAAAGCTGCTGAAAAGAGCAAAAGACACTACGACACAAAAGTAAGGAGTTCTGTGTTACAACCTGGCGAGAGAGTTCTGGTCAAAAACCTGACACCTAGAGGAGGCCCAGGGAAACTGAGAGACTATTGGGAGGACACTGTTCACGCAGTAGTCAGACAAATGGGGCCTGACCTCCCTATCTATGAGGTAAGACCGGAGAGAGGCAGAGGGCGCTCTAGAGTGCTTCACAGAAACTTGCTTATGTCATGTGACCACTTACCTTTTGAAAAAGTGCCTGAAAAAGGTAATCGTACAAGACATGAACAGAAAAAGGTTGATAAACCCGTTGCTGTTGTGCCAGACTCTGATGATGAGGGCAGTGTTGATGAATACCGCTGTCATTACGCACCACCTCAACCTGTGTCCCAGCCATCAGAACAAGAACTTCTTACAGCAACGTCTCAGCCCGCAGCTTCAGCCCCTGCTCTTGCACCAACACCAGAGCTTCTTGCTGGAGACCATCTGGAGGCGCCTGACCCAGCTGTCGTGGAGACAACTTGTGAGGAGGCAGAGCCCACTGCAGGTGACATACCTGCCCCTCCTCCACCTGTTGTACTCGAGAGACTTGAGGAGGAGACACCTCAGCGGCCACAGCGAGAGAGACACCCGCCGAGACGGATGACGTATGACCAACTGGGCACCCCATCCTGCTACAGTGTTCAGCCAGCACCGCAACTGCTTCCTGTGTACCCGGGCCTGGTCCCATGGTTTCCAGCTGTGCAGTCATACTGCACTCAGCCCATTGGTTTGTATGGACTTCAGCAAATGTAAGTTGACACTTTTTCACTGATGACTTGAAAACTGTACTTACAGACTGTCATCAAGAAAAAGACATTAACTTTTCCCCATCTGTGGATTATAACCATAAACAATAGACTTTGTGAAGACTCACATATGGACTGGTTATAGACTTTGTCTTCAGTCACCAGTGATGGACTGTGGTGAAACAGGTGTTAAACCCACAGAATTGAGGACATCATCATCAGTAGAGGTTCACTCTACTGTTGATGTCCTGACTACAAGAGAATATAGACTGAAAAGCAATTTGTTGGTATAATGTCGGGACGACATTTTTTGAGTGGGGGAGAGTGTGACAGGTTGAAGGACTACTGCATATAAAACTGTTCAGTTAATACTAATTCATATCAGTTGATATAAGGACAAAAATAATGTAAATATGGTAAGAAAATGGTTAAGAGCTTATTATTTTTCATGTTATATTAATGGCTTTCATGTTACTTAAGAGAACTGCAATCTATACATCAGTGATCGGCTAGTAAGCCTTTTCTGGGATCGATTAGTAGTGTCTCTGTTCTCCAATAGGGGGCTTTCGCGCGTTCTCCTCACTGCAATAAACAACTGCATGAGAGACACAAGTCATAATCACTCCCGTGATTCTGTTCCCCCTGTTTTCAGGGGTGTAACATTATTCTGAGTGAACTTCTCCATGATGTAATCCAATTTCCGCTCAGAGGTCTTATTCTGAGTATTCACGGCAGCCGTAAGCTTCTCCAAGATCTTATCCGTGCTGCACTCAGTGAGCCCATTCTGAGACATCGCGCCTCGTCCCATCGTTTCAATCCCAGCGGGCAGCCTTGGGGGGTTTGAACAGCCGGTTCCGCTTTCTTAATTCTTTGATAAGCCAGGGCCAAGCCAGCTCCGATCAGCAAGAACCCTGTTATCATGGTTCCGAATAGGTAGATATCTTCAGCGTCCTCGATCGACAGTCCCGCCAGGCACACGACCCTCCATTTCTGTCACCCGTCCATCGTGTATCCGGCTGGGAAACTACCTCCAGGGCACTCAGGCTCTCCTGAACCCAGACTTCTTGTTGAGAAAAGGGTGTCAATAGCATTCAGAGACCAGTTGATCAAATCCATAATTCCCTTTTAGGTTTTAGAGAACAGACTGTGAGAGAGTGTTCCAGGGAAAGTAATACAAAAAAGCACAAGACAAGACAAGGACATAAGAGGCTAAGCAGGGAAGATAAGGGAAAGGAGGAGAGGAGAAAAGTGCGACCGCCTTCTCCGAGAGCCAAACGAGAGATACGAGTGGTACTTCAAGAGCCATATATTTTATGAGGTGGTATTTATTGTGAAAAGTTTGAGAACCACTGATGTAAGACACAGACTTGACTCAACGATTTATGTTAATTGCCATTTTTATTGTATTATTTATCTATTTTAAATATAGGGGTACATTTAACAGTTCAGGCTTTTTAAATCTGACATTGCTTCCATTCCTTTCAGTATTAATATTTCATGCCAATATTACATAAATGTCATGGTCCTGGGTCGAGCGACCCAGTGTTTGAGTTTGTGTATCTTTTGTATTCTTTTGTGCCTTAGCTTAGTTCACCTTGTTTATTTCTAGATTGCAATTTAGTCTTGTTCCTTAGTTGTTTATGTCATCTCCCCCTGCACTCAGTCTCCCTGGTTTCTGCGTCTACGTTTCTTGTCTATGCAGTTATGTTAAGTTCATGTCATGTTTTATCTCCATGTCTAATCTCCATGTTTCCTGTTTTACTTTGAAAGTCTATATTCTATGTCAGTGTATTTAGTTTCACTTCTCCTGTCCTGTCGTTAGGTTCATGTGTGTCAGCTGTGCTCCCATGTGTGGCCACTTCCCCTGATCATCCCTCATGTGTATTTAGTCTCTGGCCGTTTATCAATGCCCAAATACGCGAGTACGTACTCGCGTTCTCGGTGAGTACGTACTCGCCGAGAACGCGAGCACGGACTCGCGATATGTACAATTGGAACACCTGCGTACGTGATGATGTCACCGGTCCGGAGTTTTTACTGCCGTCCCCTCCTAATTTAACTGTGAGTAACATGTTATGAAGCTTAACTGTAATCACAGCCAAACCGGTTTACTCAGGAACAAATAAAACACTGAAATAAACCAAACATTAACATTTAGAAGTGATCTAAGTGACTTATATATCATTTTTAACCTCAGTAGTGAAACCTCTATTAATAAAAATAGTGTACATGTACATACGTGTACATACCTTAATAAAAACAAGCAGGTGAGATGTTAGAACGCTTTTATTTCTATTCTAGTGGACACTCAATACTATAGACAGCTGCTGGGGTTTCTTTAACCTGAGTAGTGAGAAGTCCGCGAGCGGGGGGGGGGTTGAAAACGATGTGCCGGGAGTCCGCTGTTGAGTTTTGGACGAAATGCATTCTGGGATATATAGCTGTCCCAAGTCCACACCGATGCATGCTCGATAAAATGGGCGGATCGAGAACACATCCGGGACTTTTTCGCGTTCTCGGCTTGATGCGTACTTCGAATTGGAACAGTACTTGGTCTCCGACTGATGACGTATCACGAGTACACGAGAACGCAAGTACGCACAAGTACGCATATTGATAAACGCCCTCTGTGTTTCATGCAGTTTGTGTCGCGTCGTCTGTGTTCCCACCCTCCATGTTCTCGCAGCCAGTCTGTACAATCATCACCATGGTTTTCTGAGTCTCCTTAGTTTATCAGTATCTGTTTCCCAGTGTAGTTTAGGTTCAGTTTAGTCACGCTGTTTCTTTGTTGTGAGACCTGTCATCAGCCACAATAAAGGCTCGCTTTCAGTTTAAGTTTGCTCCGGTCTGCTCACTTGTGTTCGCATCTGGGTCCACCACACACACCACCGCACGGTCTGTCCCCTCAGATCGTGACAATAAAACTGTTCGGGCAGCATACAATCAGAGAGTTTGCTGTAGTGCAAAAGCAACAGTACAAGTTTGAACTCATTGCAGACTAGATGCTGCCTTACTGTACCATCTTGTGGTTCAAAGTGGTATTACATGAGGGTGCAGGCCCAGATTTCAACACCATTACTTTACTGCTGCATCAGAAATCAATATTCTTCACTAATTCACACATTTGAAATTTGCCGAACATGCTTTTTCTGCATTTCAATCTCTTTTAAAGTTCCTCATTTTTAACTACAAAAAGAAGCAGCTACTTTCAGCTGTTTGAGAGAAACTCAAGACATTTACTGTAGTTTTAGGACCAACAGACTGATGAAGAAACCAAGTAAACCAAAGTAAAGACAAGCTGCACTTTGACTTTTATTAGAACAATTTGCTGGAACTACAGAGTAATGAAGTACTTCAAGTTTTTGTGTGGATGACTTCCAACCTTACTGTACAGCACAGAGCACAGAGGGACAATATATGTAATCAATATATGATGCAGAATGAACAAGTAACAACTGTGAGCTGAGTCTGAGGCTCATGCAGGACATTTCATAGTGAGGTGTCTTTGGTTGGATTATTCAAACATTTACATCAAAGCACCAAACTCATTTCTCACAGATGAAGGTCTTAGAAACATGATCACCAAAATTATATCCAGGTGAGTGTGTCCATTTCCCATCACTGTCACAGCAGACTCCATAGTAACCATAACTGGGAATCTCATATCCTTCTGCCCAGAACCTGTCAGAGAGATCAAATCTGATATGAAACTGGACTAAACTCATAACTATTGTCACATTCATATAAATATGAGTCTCTTTTGGAATATTTCCAATATTTGCTGTATTTCTTTCCCAGGTTTCTCGCCCACTTTCCCTCCTTTAGACTTTTCTCTGAGAATCATCATGCACACTAAAACAGCTTTCAAGCTTTGATGAATATGAAATCTTCCTGCTGTAAAAATGGAGAATAAAAAGAAGTCAGAGCTGACTTTCTGCTGTTTGAAACGGTTTTGTCAGCTGTTTACAGACATCACTTTGAAATGTGTGTCTATCAGGTCATATTTACTGAAGCTTCTTCCTTCATATGTTCTGAAGTTTTACAAACACCAAAGAAGAAGAGACAGGAATTCTCTGAAACAGTTTTTGTTCTGTGAGAAAAGAAACATTACAGCACAAAAAACATGAAGACAAATTGAACAAAGTGAAATGTGTCGGTCGCTGCTTTGAACATTTTTCAATCCTGATTTCTTCAAACTGACTTGTTGTAACTGAACGTCATCACAGACTGCAGATGAAGAGAGTTCAAGCACAGCTGTTCATTCAAAGAAGGATTTCTGCTTTTCTTTACATTCAGTTTGTGGGGCTGTTGGAAAATAGCTCAGCTCATGTATTGCTGATCTATCTTCCAAAATATGAATGTTTCACTTCTAAATAATAACTCTGGAATAGAAACAAACTAATGTCTCACGTTTCTGTCAGCGCTGATCCGTCCACCCATTCCCATTTATATCCTCCTGATGTCTGTTTGGCTGTCAGACCAATCCAGAAGAATCCTCCGAATTCATTGACAAATTCCTGTTTGAGAAGAGACACAAATATTGTCTCCAGTCATAATTCAGCACTTCTGTTGTAGTAACATCATGTGAATGTGTCTGAAGAAAGAAATAAATGTGATGAAACTTTTCTTCCATTGTGCAGAAATCAGAAAGAGCCAAAGAATCAATAAATATCAGCTCCTCCTGTAGCTCAGTCAGTGTTGCAGTGGAATCAGTGTTAACAAATCATTTGATTCAGTTGGATTTACCGTATTTTTCGGGGCCATAAGGTGCACTGGATTATAAGGCAAAAACAAACAGTCAGATAAGTCAAACTTTACTCAATTCATTCCTCTTGCTTCCTCCACTTCCGTACCATTAATTCATTAATGCTGTATTCTCTCACAGCTGCTCTATTCCCATGTTGTTGCAGTATATTAATGACTAACCTCGTATTGTGGATGGATTATCTCAGTTGTTCTCCTGACTGAAGTTTGGTCCGTTTACAACATCCTGCCATGCGATTGCATTTGTCCCTAACCATCGGGAACCCTCACGTTAACTTTTGTGGAAAAAAGTTAGCGTTCATCCTCCAGCTTCACTGTGTTTGTTATGCTAACATAGCTGTGTTGCTAGCAATCACGTAGCACATCATTTGATTTGACCCAACACGGGAAACCTCACCCGGCCCGGACACGGAAAGTATTGACAGATTGATAGCTCTTTCTCGTTCATGGGAAATAATTGCTATATACTAGGAAATATAACCTATATACTTCCTGCTAACTTCTAACTCTGTTAAATTTCATAAATTCTGTTTTCATGGATGCCTGGATGTTAAACTTAATTGTTACACCTGGTAAAGCAGCAACGCTGATCATTTTATTAAAGATGAAACAATTTAGACCGTTTGTAACTCTCAGTGATGCCGCAGACCCAGATTACTCCGCGATGCTCCTGACTACAGTAGCCGTAATGCTTTCACAATCCATCAAGCGTTGCGGCTTCGTAGCTTACCAAAGTCATACTAAAACATTTCTTGACAGATTTTTGAGCGCCGTGTACCACATAAAATCGGTTCGAGGTCAGTAAGCACAACCAGAATGAATACATAAGGTGCACTGGATTATAAGGCGCGCTGTTGATTTTTGAGAAAATGAAAGGATTTTAAGTGCGCCTTAGACCAAGATGGCGGCGCGTGAACAACGCGAGGCTCAGTGTCTCTCCAGAATCTGCTATTTAGTGGTTTTGTATCTACTTTTAACCGGATTATTCATCCAGAGTTGCTGTGCGTTGCTGACCTACAGCAGACAAGAGCTTCTGGACATCTGGACTCATAACTCCAACAGTTTTATCGCCGATCTCCGACTCATCCCAGAGATCTCCAGAACACCGGAGGCTGCCCACTCTCCCCGGCCGGGCGGAAGTGCACACAGACGGCGCCGAGAACGTAAACAAAAGTGAGGTAGGCGCGGAGGGCTACGGGCTAAGCTAAAGCTAACACCACACCGGTTGCCTTTACCCAGTATTTTCCTCGCCAATATCCGTTCTCTGGCAAACAAAATGGATGAGATACGGCTCTCCATCACTAACAACAGACGGATTATGGACTCAAATGTCATGTTTTTCACCGAAACATGGTTGAACAACAGCTGCCCGGACAATGCTATCGAGTTAGCAGGACGCCACACACACCAAGCCGACAGGCTAGCAGATGACTCCGGCAAGACCAGAGGTGGAGGTTTGTGCGTTTATATTAACAATGCTTGGTGCATGAACTCCACTACTACTGAGAGTCACTGCTCACCTAATGCGGAGTTTTTAATGGTTTTAATGGCGACTTCAACCACACCAACTTAAAGACAGTCCTCCCCAGATTCCACCAACATGTCTCCTGCCACACCAGAGGAGACAAGACTTTAGACCATGTTTATTCCAACCTGGCTGGAGCCTACAAAGCAACACCCCTCCCCCACATTGGACAATCGGACCATCTCTCCCTGTTCCTCACACCTCGGTATTCACCACTCATCCAACGTGTGAAACCTGCTGTGAGGACAATTAAAGTGTGGCCAGAGGGGACAGACGCAGTGCTCCAGGACAGATTTAAAAACACAGACTGGAATATGTTCACCCACACAGACCTGGACCAGTATGCCTCATCTGTACTGGATTACATCTCCAAAACCACAAACAGTGTCACCACCCAGAAACGGATCACCATGTACCCCAACCAGAAGCCTTGGATGAACCGGGATGTTCGTCTCCTCCTGAAGGCCCGCAACACTGCCTTTAGGTCAGGAGATGCACACGCCTACAGTACAGCCAGGGCTAATCTAAAGAAGGGCATCAAAAAAGCCAAACACCATTACAAAAAGAAGGTAGAAGAACACTTCTCCAACTCCAACCCCCGACGCATGTGGCAAGGACTCCAGACCATTACAGACTACAGGACCACCAAACCCTCCCCCGCATCCTCTGATGTCTCCTTCCTCAACGAGCTCAACAACTTTTACGCTCGTTTTGAGCGAGGGAACCCCACAACCACAACCATAACAGACATGACGCCAGACCACCAGCCTCTGACTCTCTCCCCCACTGATGTAGGAGCGGTGCTGAGCAGGATCAATGTCCACAAGGCTGCAGGTCCTGATGGCATCCCTGGGCGTGTTCTCAGAGCGTGTTCTGAGGAGCTTGCAGGAGTGCTCACAGACATATTCAATCTGTCCTTGGCCCACGCTGTGGTACCGGCCTGCTTCAAATCCACCTCCATCGTCCCGATACCCAAAAACTCCAACCCATCTAGCCTCAATGACTACCGCCCAGTAGCACTCACCCCCATCATCGCTAAGTGCTTAGAGCAGCTGGTCTTAGCACACTTCAAATCCTGTCTCCCCCCCACCCTGGACCCCCACCAATTCGCATACCGCCAGAACAGGAGCACAGAGGATGCAGTCTCCATCGCACTGCACTCTGTCCTCTCACACCTGGACAACAACAACACCTACGCCAGAATGCTGTTTATAGACTTCAGTTCAGCATTCAATACAATCCACCCCTCACAACTCATCAGGAAACTGACAGACCTGGGCATCAGTTCCCTCATCTGCAAATGGTTACTGGACTTCCTGACCAACCGCCCCCAACATGTCCGGCTGGATAACCGCTGCTCATCTACAATCACAATGAACACCGGTGTACCACAAGGCTGTGTGATGAGCCCTTTCCTCTACTCCCTCTTCACCCACGACTGCAGACCTGCTGATGGTTCCAACACCATCATTAAGTTTGCAGATGACACCACGGTGATTGGCCTCATCAGTGACAACGATGAGACCACCTACAGGGAGGAAGTGGATCATCTGGCTGAGTGGTGCGACACAAACAACCTGCTGCTTAACACCGAGAAGACCAAGGAGGTCATCGTGGACTACAGGAGGAATGCTGACCCACATCCACCCATCCACATTAAGGGGACGGCTGTGGAGCGTGTGAGCAGCTTCAAGTTCCTGGGAGTCCACATCTCCGAGGATCTCATCTGGACGACCAACTGCTCCAAGCTGGTCAAGAAGGCTCACCAGCACCTCTTCTTCTTGAGGACTCTGAGGAAGAACCACCTGTCCTCAGACATCCTGGTGAACTTCTATCGCTGCACCATCGAGAGCATCCTGACCAACTGTATAACAGTCTGGTACGGTAACTGCTCTGCCTCGGACCGGAAGGCGTTGCAGAGGGTCGTGAAAACTGCCCAGCGCATCGCCGGAGCACCACTTCCTGCCATAAAGGACATCTACAGGAAGCGGTGTCTGAAAAGGGCTGGGAAAATCATCAGAGACCCCAGTCACCCATCACATGGACTCTTCACCCTCCTGCCCTCTGGGAGGCGCTACAGGAGCCTCCGGACTAAGACCACCAGGTATCGGAACAGCTTCTTCCCCACAGCTGTCAGACTCCTGAACTCTGCCTCCTGACATCTGACCCACGTTAAACTCATGGACTGAACATACACACACCCACAACCACCTACACAGACACACACAATGGACAACTGTACCCTCAAACACACAATAATAACATGGACTGAACCACCACTCACGACCACTAGCACTTTATATTAGAGATGGACCGATCCGATATTACGTATCGGTGTCGGTCCGATACTGACCTAAATTACTGGATCGGATATAAATAAAAAATGTAATCCGATCCATTAAATATCAAAAAAACACCTCACAAAACTTGCGACACAGCGTAACTCGGCTCATAACTGTAGCACGTCGGAGCAGTATGTGTCACGTGATAGAGCGGCTGTGTGTATTTGTAGCCTCGCTACCAAACCAGCATTTCATCTCCGAGGAAGTTATCCCAGACAGAAGTAAAGCAAGTGTGTAAGTTCATCTCTGAATGTTTGTAAAGCATTCCCATGTTAAGCTTAACAACCGATATATGGAGCGACTGCCTCTCTCTCTCCCTCCCTCTCCTGTTCTATCCTGTTGTATCCCGAAAATAGAACTTTCAAGACTGAATGGACCGACGCATATATGTTCATTCTTCCGGCCGCAAGCAGCAAACCAGTGTGTCTTATATGTTCAGAAACCGTGGCACTGATTAAAAGTGGCAATGTCAAACGCCACTATGAGACAAAGCACAAAGCCTTTGAACAATCATACCCACCCAAGTCTGAACTCAGGTCCCAGAAAATTAGCAGTCTCAGAGCCCAATATGATCAATCCACAAGGATCTTAACCAGTTCTTTCACCGCCCAACAACGTGCTCATGAATGTTCCCTAAGAGTTGCTTGGATTTTAGGTCAACACAAAAAGCCCTTTGCAGATGCAAGTGTTGTCAAAGAGTGCATGAGTGCAGTAGCAGAAACATTACTTGAGGGTAAACAAAAAGAAGAGCTTTGTGACAAAATAAAGCAAATACCTATGTCAGCATCAACAGCCACAAAGAGAAGTGAAATATTAGCTCAGGATGTGCTGTCCCAGCTGGAAGAAGCTATACATAAGACACCATGTGTAGGCTTGGCTGTAGATGAGTCCACTGATGTGTCTGACAATGCTCAGCTGTTAGTTTATGTAAGGTTCTTCAACAATGATAAGAAAGAGTTCTGTGAAGACCTGCTAGGTGTAACTTCCCTTCACAGCACTACAAGAGGAGAGGATATTTACCTGGCCATTAAGGAAATGTTAACAAAGCGAGGAATAGAGCCAAACCAAGTGGTTTCAATAACCACAGATGGAGCCCCTGCTGTGATGGGGAGAGAGAAAGGAGCTGTAGCAAGAATGAAAGAGGACAATCCTGAGCTAATCTCTTACCATTGCATTATTCATCAGTCTGTCTTATGCTCCACCCTGTCAGATGAGTATGCTGACGTGATGAAAACAATGATGAAAATGATAAATTTTCTCAGGGCATCTTCTTCTTGTCAGCATCGCATGCTCAGGGAATTCCTCAGAGAAGTTGATGCACACGCTGATGATCTTCTGCTTCACAACAATGTGAGATGGCTCAGCAAAGGCAGGGCATTGGAGCGATTTTGGTCCATCAGAAGTGAAGGAGCAGCTTTCTTGGAAGAGCTGGAAAGTCAGAAAGCAACAAACTTTTCTCTATTTTTAAATGATGGGAAAAACATGGATATTGTGGCCTTTTTGGTTGATATCACGTCACATCTGAATGAACTGAATTTGAAGCTGCAGGGGAAGGACAATTCAATTTGTGAACTGATGACAGCTGTCCGCTCCTTTCAGAGGAAACTTGAAGTGTTCAAAGAAGACCTGCAAGGAGACTATGCACACTTCCCAACAGTGAAGGAACAGGTTCAGGGACAGAGAGATGTGTCCTCTTTTGTTGACTTTGTTGATAAGCTGATTGAAAACTTCAGCAAACGTTTTGATAGCTTCAGCTTTGGACAGCAGCTCACCATGTTCATAAAGAACCCATTTCTCATCACTGATGTCAGAGGGTTCTAAAGGAAGTCACACAGCACTTCAAGTGGGCAAATGCTGGGCCTCTTCAAATGCAGCTGGTTGATCTCCAAGCAGATGTGGCCCTGAAAGAGCAGTTTGGAAGAACTGAACCTGCCACTTTCTGGCTCCAAATGGTCTCTGAGACAGCTTTCCCAAATCTGAGGAAAGTAGCCCTGTACATCATGACCATGTTTGGCTCCACATACAGCTGTGAGGCAGCTTTCTCCACAATGAACATAATAAAAACTAAGTATCGTTCCAGGCTCACCAATGAGCACCTACACATGTGTATGAGAATGGCCCTGACACCATTCCAGCCCAGATTTAAAATCCTAGTAGAGCAAACTAAAGCTCAAGTCTCTCACTGAACAACAGAAAGTGGGGAAGTGGAATATAAGAGGAAAGAAAGAGAAACTGTTAAATTGTTAAGTGTTTTGATGTTATCTGTTGAAAATGTATTGAGACTGTTAAGCCGATTTGTAAAAGGTAAAGAAAAAGGGAAACTCAAGCTGCTGCTATTTTCTTTCTGAAATTACGCATTTTGTTTTAAGATGCACAATTTTGCCATTTTATTTATTTTCTGTTATTCATTTTAAACAGCAGCCCTATATCTAATGTAGGCCTACTGTGTGTTTCAGTGTTAACAATAAATTTTGTTGAAATGTTTTTAACTTGTATTTTCATTGATTTGACAGACTATTGTTCATACGTTCAGATATTGATTTAAAAAGAAGGCTGCTTCTCTATCAAAATCACAACACAAGTTAGACATTATGATGTCCCGGACCTCTGCTTGAGGAGATTTTTTCCAACTGGACCTCCTCAAATTTTAGTTTAATACCCCTGTCATATTCTGTATAGTTTTTTATTTCATATTCTGTATAGTTTTTTTCATATTTATATCCTGTTCATAGCTTGTACTCACTACAGCCTGTACATACTTATAGTTATAGCATATTCATAACATACTTCATACCGTGTACATTATAACATACCATAATAGACCCATTTCTGTAACATACTCACATATCTATATTATTGCTAATATATATTGTAATATATCTATATCATGGCTAAAGCACTTCTGGATGGATGCAAACTGCATTTCGTTGCCCTGTACCTGTGACATGTGCAATGACAATAAAGTTGAATTCTATTCTATTCTTTTCTTATAGTGCGGAAAAAACGTCAGAAAAAAAATCTGGATTATGAAGATTATTCTAATTTTTATGTTATTTAAATGTTAGGATTGATATTTTTTATGTTTTCATTTATCCTCAGAAATATATAATCATTTGTATGCTGATAAGAATCATATCCTTATTAGGTCTGATAAGATTCTGTGTGCACTTCTGTACCATGAGATGAGAGGAAGCAGCCTCGACGTTATAATTTCCATTATAGCTTTAGAAACCAGACTGTTGTTTCTTAAAGTGCAAGACTTCACACCTTTAAATGTTCGTCTGAGACATGACCTATTGCAGGTTCCTGTTCTTATCATTTAGCGAGACGCTTACTTCTGCTTTTCTGCATACCTCATACACACACACACACACACACACAGAATATAGACACTGATGTTGTTCAGATATGCCTGCTTAAGAATGTCACGTGTATTTGTAATTGCATATTCATGAATGATTACTTGCTGACAATAAAAAGGGCTGTAGCGAAGGAATCAGTCCAAGTTGGCTAAGCACAGGTGAAGACCTGGGCTGACTTCCCTCGCGAGCCACAAACACGAAGAGCGCCTTCTTGCCTTGTTTTGTCGTGCAGTTATTGGCCTTGTGTTCCAGCGGGACACTTTAATAAACCCAACATTAAATTTTTGCTTTGAATTTGTCAAATGTGTAAAAACTTTACATTTGAATGTGAATGTCTGTAACATAAAAGGAGAATCAAAGAAATCCATCAGAGTGGAGACAGGAAGCAGGTCACAGACTGACAGCAGGTCAAAAACACAAGTAACAGATGACTGTCAGTTCCATCAAAGATCACACAGACATGAACAAACACACCCACCTGTTCCTCTTTGCTGTTTATCATCACCAGATCAGCTCCTTTATCCTGACAGTCTCTCCTGCTCTCAGACCAAGTTTTACTCTCAGTGGATTTAAAGTAACAGCTGCTTCCAAATCTCCTCCATCGATCAGGACACTTCTCTTAAAGTCAAACACATGTTTTAAAGACAGACTTTGTGTCATGTTGTATCACATTAATAAGATCTCTGATTTCAGTCTTTAGTCAAAAATCTTTGGTTCCTGTCATTTTCCCTGTAAATCCTTCATTTAAACTCAGGTTTTCTCTCTTATTCATAATTAACTGAAACTTACATTTATACAGAAAAACTGTTACACAGCATCAAACATTTAGGATTCAAAATAAAGACACAATCAGGTTATCACTGTGTAACACTGATGTTTTCTATTAGTTATTCAAACTTTATTACCTTCTATCTTCTCCTTCAGCTTCTTCACTTCTTCCTGTAGCTGACTGTGGTTTTTACTCAGTTTATCATAACTGCTCTGTAACTGACTGTTACTCCAACCAACTGAAATATTTCAGTGAAACCAAAATAAAATAAAATAAAATAAAATAAGTGAAACATTGAACAGAAATAATCTTCTTCCTCTGCATTGTCAAATATATCAATAAGAGTCAGAAACTTGTGCAGCCATTGTTCTTTAACATGTCCTGTGGGTGGAGCTGTTAGAACTACAGGAAATCTGATGAGCTAAATACGTATCAACTGTGAACAAAAACCACTGACAAGATTCAAAATAATTGTGCTTCAGTGTGGAGGAAGAAGGTGAAGAATCAAACAGCATTTTTACACCTGTAGTCAGAGATGTTCTCTATATGCTGTGAAAGAATAGATTCTGACTCATGTGACATGTGCCTGTTCTCACTGAAAATATGTCTTTTTACATTCAGCCAAAGCTGCTCTGAGGCTTCAACACTTCCTCATATCAAAGGTGTTTCCGTTTGATCAGGTACTTCCTGTATTTGCTGTGGCAGAAGGACACGTTCTGGTTGTGAAGCTGCATGTTTGTTGGCTGCTGGGATTCAGTATCAGTCATACATTCATTTGCAGGAGAAGTTCAGAGGTTGTATCTTATCTTACAGCATATGGACAGGATGATGATCCCAGCTAACATCAGGAGGCACAGCACTCTTAGAGCCAGTGTAGCACATCTGAAAGAGCCCTTCTGGACTGAAGGAGGACTCTGAGTCTGAGGTCCTGTTAGAAAGCAGTGTGGATGTTGGTTTGTGGTTATTTCCTGTCACTCTGTGTTTAATAGACCTGTGGTTGTGGTTGTATCAGCTTAGCTTCATAAAAGGGTCGGTAGCCAAAAAACAAGGAAAAATTGCATCTGTACTGTGACTAAAGTGCCTGAATGAATTTCCTGTTCACAGAGCTCTACAAACCAACTATGGAAAAAATGTAAACTACAAAGGTTCATACAGCACATGGAGACACAGATGTTTGACGGCTTGCAATTATTTGGCATGAAAAGCTGACTGTAACAAACTGGAAGAACATTTTTTTTAATATAATTTACTTACCTCCTTCCTGTGACTGAAAATGAACATAACTATCTCTGATGTCATCTGCACTCTCGTAGGTATCCACCTCCCTCTGCTTCCACTCTGCTCTGTCCTCCTGCTCCTTTCTGCTGTATCTCACCTTCGTTGATAGATCTGGGTTGGCATAAATATCTGAGGACATCTTGAGAGGACTGAGACGCTGAGCAGAAGCTGCACTTACAGTGTTTAAACTGTACTTTATCTACCAGGGTTAGAACTGCAGAACTGTTAAAGTGCTGTTCTGTAATGTTCTTGTCCAGCCTTCTTTCTGCTTTCAGACAGGAAGAAACTCTGAGGAAGTGACATCATGCAAAGGACCACAGACCAACACTTTCATTTGATTGCACAAAAACCTCCAGTGTCCCTGAACAGACAAATGGAACATTTCATTGTATTTATATTTGCAAAGCCACTCAGAAACTTGTGAAAACATTAGCATGAAACAGGAATAAATGTATTTTTCTTTGTTTAACAAAAACAAAAACAAAACACACACACACATACGTCATGCTCACACACGTGCACCAAATGTGCACAAAGCAGGAAATGTCTCTTTTTCAGTAACACTGATAGAAACCAAACTGTTAAACTGTTTAAGATTTCATGTGACTAAAGTTATTAAAAAAAATTTTAAGTATTCGATCATTTCTCAGCCCATGAATTGACATCAAAATTAACCTTATGCTCAAGTTCAATAAGGAAGATCTATGGCCTCACCTCTGTCCACTGCCAGGTGCTGCTGGCTAAATCTAAGCTTTATCACTTCCACTTTCCCACACTGTCAAGCTGTTTGTGTTATCACTGGTCTAGTCCAATGACCTTTTCCTGGCCTTCTCCAGGCCAATCAGCATTCATGCCAGAATTTGCTGATCCTGCATCACATTACACCTTGCTCCAACCATCTGCAATTCTAGGGTCAGCAGTGCCAACCTAGCTCTGGCCTCAGCACTACTATGCAATCATTCAATTACACAAGCTATTTCCATTTTCATATCTGCAAGCCTTAACTCGATTCAGTAAGCTTTGGCGAGCTAAGCAGCAGCATCAAACTAATTCATCCATCCCTGGGCTTCCATGTGTCTTTAATGTTTGCAAAAGAGTATTGCCAGGGTAAAATCTAATTTCAGTTGTCTCTGGCTGTCATTCTTTTTTCTATCGCTATTTAACAGTCATCTAAAGGTGGCTGAAATTTTCTCCATTTAACACTAAATCCAGGCACAGTATATTTCAAATCAGTTTATACTTGCCTAAATCAGCCACTCCACATTAACAAGCCCCAGTCTAATATCTCACCCCGTGTATTCCAGCAGCTCAGTTATTCAGTCATGCATGTTAATTAATTATTATAAGCATGCTGTTTAATCCCATATGACCAAAATTGATGCAGACACACAAAGACACACTTGACTCTGACTGTGCCTGAAAAAAGATGGCGACGGTATATGTGGCTGATCGTCTGCCGCTGTCAGTTTTGTTTGTTTTTATATTGTTCCTGCTATGTGTTACTCAGGAAGTCGGGTCTTTACTGGTGTACGATCGCCAATCGCTTCTGAATCTCTGAAGCTCTGGTCAAAATACTATTCTGTTTGCTAACGGAAAACAGAATTCCTGTTGTCCGCTGCTATCACAAATACCAACTTGCTTATGCCGTGCTGTTATGCTACCTGCCCAGCGAAGGCGTCAGGCTAGGCGCAGTGTTTGGCTGGTTAAGCTCAAGCTCTCCTTGGCGCATCGTCCCACTGCTGCCCAAGGAGTACATCAATTATTTCCTGGAGTTTTTGTGCAGTGCAAAAAAACATGGCTGTGCCATGGGCTCCCCTGTGTCACCTATTGTAGCCAACCTTTACATGGAGGAAGTGGAAAGAAAGGCTCTTGGCTCTTTTAAAGGGAGAGTACCCAGCCACTGGTACAGATATGTAGACGACACCTGGGTCAAAATCAAGACACAAGAAGTGGAATCCTTCACTGCGCACATTAACGCCGTGGATAAAAACATCAAGTTCACCAGGGAAGACACAAACGATAACTGTTTGCCTTTCCTGGACTGCGCTGTGCACATTGAAGAGAATGGCAACCTCAACATTGAAGTTTACCGGAAGCCCACACACACGGACCAGTACCTCCTCTTTGACTCCCATCACCCTCTGGAACACAAACTTGGAGTAATTAGGACCCTACACCACCGGGCAGAACTTGTTCCCTCTAAGCCTGAAGGGAAAAAGAAGGAACACACACATGTAAAGGGAGCACTGAAAACATGCGGTTATCCTAACTGGGCGTTCATAAAGTCAGCAAAGAGGCACAGAAAAGAAGATCAGACACCAGCGAGGGAGGATAAGAAAGACAGACGCAACAACATTGTCATCCCCTATGTAGCCGGTGTATCAGAGAAACTCAGGAGAGTTTTCTCCAAGCACGACATCCCAGTGTACTTCAGACCCAGCAACACACTCAGACACAAACTGGTTCACCCGAAAGACAAAACTCCAAAACACAGACTGAACAACGTGGTGTATGCTGTACAGTGCAGTGAGGAATGCCCAGACCTCTACATTGGAGAGACCAAACAGCCACTTCACAAGTGCATGGCACAACATAGAAGAGCCACCTCCACAGGACAAGACTCAGCAGTCCATCTGCATCTAAAGGTCAAAGGTCACTCTTTCGAGGATGCCAATGTTCACATATTGGACAGAGAGGACAGATGGTTTGAAAGAGGAGTGAAAGAGGCCATCTATGTCCACTGTGAGCGACCATCTTTGAACAGAGGCGGTGGTTTACGACACCAACTGTCTGCCATCTATAATCCAGTTTTGAGTTCCCTCCCCAGACGCCTTAACGCCCACTCACATCCTGGGCCATCTGACCTCAGGAAATCACATGATAGGGTGGGGCCAGGTTTCACAATGAGCTCACCCGAAACCCTGGCTGATTAGGTACCACACCCGCTTTCACACCTTGGCGCATGTGATTAGAGGATCACCAGGGGGTCCTTTGTCCCTCTTTGGGGGGATACTCCCACTGGGTTTAAATCTGGGACTCTCGGCCATTTGACCTTAGAACTGAAGAAGCTTCTCGGATGAGAGGTGAAACATCTTCAAGCAACTTAAAGAAGTCCAGACGCTTTTCTTTGCAAACTCCTTTGACCTTTGCTGTTATTTATCGACCCTCTAAATATAATAAGGACTTTACTTTTCAGAATTTCTATCTGGGGTTATCCCAACTGCGATTATGTTCTCATTGTAGGAGATTTTAACATTCATGTCTGCTGTCCTGACAAACTTCTGGCTAAGGAGTTTTTAAACCTTATTGACTCTTTTAACTTGGTTCAATCCATGTCTGGCCCTACTCATTATCACAGACACACACTAGACCTGGTCTTATCTTAGAGTTTACCTGTGTCTAATGTGGAAATCTTTGACACCATCTTTTCCGACTATAAGGCTGTGTAATTTCATACTGTGTTTTCGCGCACTACAGTTCAGAACAGTGCTCCTGCTCGCCACTGTCTCATCCTCAACCCCTCCACTGCTGCCCGGTTCTCCTCTGACTTTAGCCAGCTGTCTGTCCCTTCCGATCTGGACACAGAGGTCCTTAGCTCTTTTTTTGAATCCTCGTGCCTAACTATTTTGGACTCTTTGGCTCCATTTAAAACCAGGCAGCCCAAAGCTAAAACCGAGCCTTGGTTTAACGACACCACTCGGGCTGTGAGGAGGGAATGTCGTAGAGCTGAATGCAGATGGAAGAGGGACAAATTACAGGTGTCTCTACAACTCCTAAAGAACTCCTGGCGTCTCTATCAGGATACGGTTAAAGAGGCTAAGCGGGAATACTTTTCCAAGATCATTTCCTCCAACAGTCATAATCCCCGTGTGTTATTTAACTCTACTGATTTAGTTTTAAATGCTCCACAAAGTGGCTGTTTAGACGCCTCTATCAAATTATCTAATGATTTTATGTTTTGTTTTTTGTTTTTTTATTGATAAGGTTGCAACCACGCAGGACCTCATTTCTGCCCCTGAGTCTGACCCTGTTTTAATCCCTTGGTCTGCTGTTTTCGACCAGTTCGAGGTTTTTAATGACATCCTTCTTACCTGTGATTCAGGTAATCATGTTGTTCTTGTCCTTCTTGACCAAACAGCTGCTTTTGATACCATAGACCACAACATCTTATTGTCTCGCTTACACCATCTTGCAGGCATCTGTGGTAGGGTTTTGAATTGGTTTGGGTCCTATCTTACTGACAGAACTTTTAATGTTAATTTTTTAGGGTATGAGTCCTTTTCTGCCACTTTTCAGTTTGGGGTCCCACAGGGCTCAGATTTAGGGCCTTTGCTTTTTGCATTATAGTTACAGCCTTTGGGTACCATCCTTAGAAAGCATGGAATAACTTTCCACTGCTATGCTGACGACTGTCAGATTTATTTGCCTCTGGAGTAGAAAGATGCCTCCTCCATTCCATTTTAAATTGGACACTCAAATTAGGGCAACTGTCAAGTCCAGTTTTTATCACCTAAGGCGATTAGCAAAACTAAGATCTATTTTATCTCGGCCGCATTTTGAAACCGTAACCCATGCTTTTATTTCATTTCGTTTGGATTACTGTAATGTAATGTGTAGAGATTGAAAATGTGACGTCATTCTGGGGTAAAACCGCAAAGGATTCTGGGAACGAGTGGCAAGCAGTACTAGCGCACGCAGGCTTTCACATGAAAACAGTCACATAGCAATAAAAAGAAACACAAAGAATGGCAAGAAGCTGTTGTATTATTAACTGCAATAGCCGGTCGCATGACAGCCACGGGAAGCCGACGGGTAAAGAAATCGGTTTTTATCGGATTACGTCGTGGAAGAGAAATTGTTCAAGCCATGTTTCCGAAGTAACAAAGAGCCGATGGATGGCCTGGATTGCAGCCATTCGAAGACCAAATATAACGTCTCAGAACACTTCAGCTCACATGTTAGTCTGCTCCAAGCATTTCCACAAAGGTAAGTCTTCTTTTGTAGTTATTACATAATTTATCATAACATAATTGTTGATGTAGGTTACAAATAAGTCTTATATTGATTTGAATTGAATTCATTGTGCTATGCTGCTTTGTTCACTGTGGCTTTGCGGGCTAATGTTTGTGTTTTGTAGGAAAACCAGACTACAAAATGCTGGAATGCGATCCAGACTGGGCACCTCTATCACCCTGGGTCATACCGAGTTTAAAGCTGCTACCACAGCCAGATTTGATCGGTTAAGAGTGAGAGCGACATCAAAACAGCCACGAAACGTCCTGCATATATGTGCCCAAGGGTTGTATTGAAGCAATCAAGTGATGAATAACTGTTTTCCAGTATCCCCAAAAGTTGAATCTGTTCATCTGGACGTAGCGTTTGGTGGGAGAAACGTTTCTCCCACCAAACGCTACGTCCAGATGAACAGATTCAACTTTTGGAGATTTACTTTCCTGGATGATTGAGAATGCATCAAGATGTTTTCCAGTATGTTGTTTTGCAATGTTTTTTTTTTTCTTTGTCATTGTTGATTTGTTTTTCACCGAAGCAGCTAATAAAGCATGATGGAATACAATTTTGCCTCTTTCTTGTAAGTTTCTATAATAGAATGAAACAATAATGCCAGTTATAAATAAAGACAATAAGTTGAATGAATTACAAAACACTCATTTTATTTCTATTAGATCAACAGCTGTGAAATGGAATAGTCCAAATCACCAAAGTAAACTGGACCTGGGCTTGTTGCAGGGATCTGAAGTTAATAAACATCTTGTGAGTGTATGCGCTCACACTTAGGACCATATAATAATAAATATGTGCGTGATGAAAGTTGGGCAGTGCGCTAACGTCCTTACTCCACTCTGTATGCTCGTATGGGTCTGACCCTTTCACTCCTTTGATTTTTTCCTCGTACTTTTTTTTTTTTGGCCTTTTCATCAAGTCTGTCTTTGTACGGACCTGCCGTGTTCTCCGTCGTTTTGTACACAACTGTTTTTGGTGCAATTAAAACGCAAGTAGGGATTAAAACCGCAGAATTAATGATTACCGGTGCTGGAAATACTAGCGCTTGATGCAGTGTTTTGATTTTGTTGCCATGGGTACCCACAAAGCAATGCGCGAGAGTCACGTGGTCTGTCAAGCTCTATTTTGGAGTTAGTGTCTTCTCTCTCATCTGCAGCTGGTCCAAAATGCTGCTGCACGACTTCTAACCAGAACCCGTAAGAGAGCATATAACTCCTATCCTGGCTACACTCCATTGGCTGCCTGTTCATTTTAGAGTTCATTTTAAAATTTTAACATTTGTTTTTAAATGTTTAAATTGTCTTGCCCCACCTTATTTCTCTGAGCTTCTTCGTGCTTACTCCCCTCCTAGGTCTCTCAGGTCAGCTGTAAAGCTGCTCCTGGAGGTACCCAGGTTTAAGAGGAAGCTCAGAGGGAACAGGGCCTTCTCTCTTGCTGCTCCAAATCTCTGGAGCAATTTGCCTCAACACATAAAAGAGGCTCCATCATTATCCACCTTTAAAGCCAGTCTTAAAACTCACCTTTACTCGCTGGCTTATTACACAGTCTGACCCGGACTTTTTATATGTTTTTAGTCTAATTGAATTTGCATTTTTTTTTTATTTTGTAAAAAAAAATTGTATTTATTTTTTAGATATACTATTTCACTTTGTTGTTTGTTATGTCATGTGTACAGCACTTTGTTTTCAGCTGAGAGTTGTTTTGAAAGTGCTATATAAATAAATTGTTTGCTTGCTTGAAAATCAATTCTATCAAAAACTATCGCATTTAACCTTGTGCAGTTTCTTTCTCCTAAGCTCGCAGCACTGGAGCAATATATCCAAAGTGAGTAAATTCAAAGTTTGTTTTCTCATGATTTGCATCCTGCCGCTGTAATCAGAAGGCAATGTTCCTCCTTTCAGTGCAGCCTTAGATTTGGCAGTAAATTATGTTCTGTTAGAGTAACCAGTCTAAAATGGTGAAACCGGCTCAAGTCCCTTTGCTATTCAGACCTTACAGATATTTACTCATAACGAAATCTAGCCACAATTATAAAAATCATTCACTCGTCTGGAGAATGGTCTTCAATAACCTGTTAACTGTGTGCGCTAAGCATTCGCTCATAACCCATTTGTTTAAAAATCTTTAGCAGAGTCATGCTTTAAATAAACTGCGCAAATAATTGTCCTTTTAGTTCCAAGAGTCATGAGGTTTCTCCCACTGAAAACGCTACGTCCAGATGAACAGAATCATGGAGAGTCATGAGGTGTATTCCCAAAGCCAGACCTGCATAGGGCCATTGCGCTGCAATAATTATCAGCTAAGGGCTTTTAAGTTTTTCACTACCAAGTTATGAATTAGTGAAACTCGTAGTCAAATTTATCTGTAGAATTCAACCGATTTCCATATCAACTTTTTCAGGTAGGCCTCAGTATAACGTGGCTTCATATTATCATTTAATCGGGAACACCCTGCCTCTATAGTTCTCATAGTGTGTGGGGTGATTTGTTTAGCTTCTAATTTTATCCGTATGAGCCATTTATATGGGAGTTAATTCAGTCCAGTATAATGAGCCCTATGTTTTGTTGAGTTATTTGCTATGTATGCTCTCATTTGTCATCTGTCAAGATTTTATTTTGACACTTCCTGTCTTGTTGCTGAGAATACTTGAGAGTTTATAAAAAAGATCCATTGGTGAACATTCCAAGGTTGGCTGATGCCCCACTTGTATTATTTCTTCATCTACTCCAAGCTGGTCAAGAAGGCTCACCAGCGCCTCTTCTTCTTGAGGACTCTGAGGAAGAACCACCTGTCCTCAGACATCCTGGTGAACTTCTATCGTTGCATCATCGAGAGCATCCTGACCAACTGTATAACAGTCTGGTACGGGAACTGCTCTGCCTCGGACTGGAAGGCGTTGCAGAGGGTCGTGAAAACTGCCCAGTGCATCGCTGGAGCACCACTTCCTGCCATAAAAGACATCTACAGGAAGCGGTGTCTGAAAAGGGCTGGGAAAATCATCAGAGACCCCAGTCACCCATCACATGGACTCTTCACCCTCCTGCCCTCTGGGAGGCGCTACAGGAGCCTCCGGACTAAGACCACCAGGTACCGGAACAGCTTCTTCCCCACAGCTGTCAGACTCCTGAACTCTGCCTCCTGACATCTGACCAGTGTTGGGACTAACGCGTTATTAAGTAACGCGTTACAGTAACTACGTTATTATTGTGGTAACGAGCACGGTAACTAGTTATTATGCCAAAACCAGGAACGCGTTACTCGTTACTGGGATTTAGATAGGCTCGTTACTCGTTACTTCGTGTGGTGGATATCGCGGAGCTTCCACAGATTCAATAACATTAGCAAGTGGTGGAGGCCAGCAGGTGGATGAAGGAAAAGGGAGGCAAGAGGAGAGACCCAAAGCGGCCGCCGGTCCGCGTGTCAGGTGAACTGAACTTCAGGTAAGAAGTTATGACCTGCAGTCTATCTGAGTCAGATATAAACCAAGTTTAGGTGGAGTTTATTTTCGGTATGCTGACATTTTCGTACTGCGTGCTAGCTAGCATGACGGAGTTTCTACTGTATACAGCTGTGTGGGTGCTATGTGTTACTGATGTTGAACTTTATTTTGTTCATACGGTTAATTATTAGAGTTGCCAACCGTCCCGTAAAAAACAGAATCGTCTGGTATTCAGAGAAAATATTACGCGTTTCGTATTGAGGTGAAAAGGAACACAGTTTGTCCCGGACTTCAGCTACAATGAAAAAGACACAAAGCTGAAGCTGCACAGCTGCCTCTTCTTCTCTCATTCTCTCCTCTCCTGTTTCTACTTCAATCATGAAACTGATCAATGATCAGCTGATCGGCTTTTCTCTCTTGCTTATTTATCACCCACTTTGCGCCAGAAAGAGGAAACCAGCGGATGTCGCGTTAAACAACAGCAGCACGTTTAAGCTTGATCAGCTGTTGTTAGAATTTATTTAATATTAATTTCTAGTATCAGCTGATGTTTGCTGGAGCCACGGCTGTAAAGCTGCTGGTCATGATATCGGTTTGGTTATCTGGTGAGAGGGAAACATGCAGATGAAACCAGGAGATGTCCTTACTGAATCATCAGAGCTGAACAGGTGGTGGAGAAACAGGTTTACCTTTTAGGTGACATGGATGAGTTGAAGGGAAGTTATGAACTGTTTCTGAGAGACAAATAACACCAGGATCCTTTTCTACGTAGCTGACAGCTGGTAACTGTGCAGGGGCGGGTCTAGCAAAGTTTTGCCAGGGGGCCAGGTAGGGCATTAACAGGGAAAGGGGGGACAAGGAAATACTTTTCTTACTTATTCTCATTTAAAATGTCTCGCTTTTAAGAAAATAATTATCTGAGTCTTACAACAAACAATTGATAGATTGATACATATATACCATCAGAACAGTGTACATCACTGTCACAACAGTGTTTATTTTCATTCAAAGGCTTTATGATTTTTCCTATAATGGTGGGCCGGTCTCTAGTCAAAATGCCCGGGACGATTTTTTGTCCCAGTCCAGCTCTGTATGCAGCTCATCTGCAGTCTGGTGTTACCTACATCTTCCTATTCAGAAGGCAGAATTTCCAAGTTCTGAGTACAATCGAAAGCACCACGACTGCAGTTTTTGTGTTGGATGTAAAAAGCAGGCTAGAATCATGGCGGCGGTCAACGATGGTCCAGGCGTGGGATTTCTGTCGTGGAAATGTGCACATTATTTTTTCCTTTCTATTGGTAGGTGGCACAGTGCACTTGTGGCAAGTAAGCAAGCTAGAAGACTGGCAATCTGGCTGGGTATCCAGTTACGGAAGCAACACATTAACAAGAGAATTCTGAGTAAAACCAAAGTTACTTTCCCTAGTAACTAGTTACTTTGAAAATAACGAGTAACTTGAAGTAACTGAGTTACTTTTTTAGAGAAGTAACTAGTAATGTAACTAAGTTACTAATTTAAAGTAACTTACCCAACACTGCATCTGACCCACGTTAAACTCATGGACTGAACATACACACACCCACAATGGACAACTGTACCCTCAAACACACAATAATAACATGGACTGAACCACCACTCACAACCACTAGCACTTTATACAGCCTCTGTAGAAATTATCCACACCCTCACTTATCTTAACTGCACTACTGTATAGTTCTGTGTAAATAATCATTCTGTACATACAATAATTTTTAATCCTACAAGTGTTTACAACTTGCATAGTTCCCATTTCTGTATAACTGTATAACTCAGATTTCTGTAAAGTTATTTATTTCATATTTATATCCTGTTCATATCCTGTACATAGCTTGTACTCACTACAGCCTGTACATACCTATAGTTATAGAATATTCACAACATACTTCATACCGTGTACATTATAACATACCATAATAGACCCATTTCTGTAATATACTTACATATCTATATTATTGCTAATATATATTGTAATATATCTATATCACTAAAGCACTTTCTGGATGGATGCAAACTGCATTTCGTTGCCCTGTACCTGTGCATGTGCAATGACAATAAAGTTGAATTCTATTCTATTCTATTCTATTCTATTCTATTCTATTCTATCTATATGATAAGTATCTTCAGTTTTCATGCAGATTCTGCTAACAGGTTATGGACCCAGTAAAATACTGAAGTTACACCAGGGAAGAGTTTGCCACCAGAAAAGTCGCAAAGCACAGGGTGTTTGGTGAGGACTAGCATGCTAAGTTAGCACCATGAGTAAGTGTGCAGGGGAACCCAGTGGCCAATGGGCGAGGCCAGTTTTGTTTTTGTTTTTGTCCTGTCCAGCACTGTAGCAATCAGAATTATTATCTGGAGGCCAAGAAAAATGCCCAACAGATTTACTTTCCCAAGTAAACCTTTTGCTATACTGGTCCACTTGATTGTGATAGTTTATTGGATCTTTACTATTTATTTTTATTTTAAGTTATGACAATCAGACCAGACAGGACTCAGGGACAGCAAAGAGAATTAAGAAGAAAAGAGAAGTTGGGAAGAGAGTTAACTAAAGGAGAGGGAAAGAAACATAGAGGAGAAAAGGGACAGAGAGAAAAGACACTGAAAATTTGCTTCACAACCTGCTGATAAATAAAAAAAACAGGCAAAAAGAAAAGTAGAAATTACAGGAACAACCAACATAACCATAGGTAACAGTAAATAATAAATACTGAATCTACACACAATTGACAGCGCATGATATGTTTGGAGGCAGCAGCCAACCAAGACAGTGTGTCTGTGTGTAAGAGAGCGGTTGTATTCATAAGGTTTCTCCATGTAAGTGTCTAATAATAGGTGTGGGGAGCCATAGCCCTGCCCCCCAGGACATGCAGCAGACATGGAAGGAGCTCCAGGACCCACACATCTAGAGGGCCCCAAGAGCATGAGAGCCCAAAGAAGACCACCGGAGGGGCAGCCATACCATTCTCCTGGAAAGAGCCAAGGAAAGCCCCAGACAGGGGGTCACCCAGCAGCCACGTTACAGAAGCACACCTGGGGGGGCCTCAGATGTTCCCAGAACTTAAAACAAAACTCTGCCGTTACTAGAACACTGAGAAACAAGAGCATAACATCATGAAGGCGAGAGTGCAACCTACTGCCAGACCTGCAGCATCTGCTTGTGACCACAGGAGACACAGTACACACGGTCTGCTTTATCACTGTAGAAGGAACATGCATCTAGAGTCGACCTGCAGGAGGAGGCAACAGAACGATGAAAAGCACACAGCCTCGAAAGAGAGAAGCAACACAGAGAGCGGCGACACCTGTTTTCTGGATGAGCGATGACTCAGTGGAATTTCAACAGCAACAGGACATCAGAACCAAAGGCCTGATGATGGATACTGGTGAAACATCTCACATCCTTACTGATGAAACAGCGTTTAAGAAGTTTAATGACAATTTCCGGCCAGGAACACATTGTATGGAGTTACCCGACGGTTAGATTAGATTAGATGAAACTTTATTAATCCCCCGGGTGGGTTCTTCCGGAAAATTCTGTTTCCAATAGCACAGCACCGACAGAAGTTACAGAATGTGAGCAGAAATATATACACATATATAAATACAGAGACATATATAAATACAGAGTATACAAAAGGGATAAATAGAATAAATAGGAATAAGAATGCAAGGGAGTTGCACATTTAAAGTATGTGAGTCTATTGCACTGTTGGATATTAACAAAAAGTATTGCACAGTGAAAAAGGCACTACAGCTTAGTTGTCCCCCCCTCCTTTGTCCTCCTGTTTCCCCTCCCTCTCCCCTCCAGAGAGGAGTTAAACAGTTTGATGGCGTGTGGGACAAAGGAGTTTTTAAGTCTGTTGGTTTTTCACTTTGGGAGAAGCAACCTGTCACTGAACAGACTCTTCTGGTTGTATGTCAAAGCACAGAAGTGTGAGTTTCACACCTCCACCTTCTCATTTGTGGGCTTGTTATTTCAGGAGGGCAGGTGACACCCACACCTTCCAAGGCATGAGGTTTAGTTTGACTCCAAAGAAAGGTTGCAACACAGTAACTAAAGGTGCTAAATGGCAGTTTGTGTTTGGCACCACTCATGTCACAATAAAACAAACAAACAAAATGGTTCCTAATTTTCCCTGTCAGAAAATAAAAACAAACAAAGATTCTCTTACCTAGGCTCTTAGCTAAAAGAAAAACTTGAGAAAAGGTTTCAACAAAAAGGCTTCTCACTCCTACTTAATTACCGGCTGGCTCTTTGTTGGGTGTACAGGAGATAAAGGAAGCGCAGATGACTTTCAGATGGATCTTAAAAGGCTGCTGTCCGTCAATCATCTAATCCGGACTTCAGGAGCTTGTTTGGACCAGCCAATCCAGCCTGTTTCACCCAAACACACCAAGCCTGGAGGGAGGAGATTCAAAAAACACATACCCACAAACCAACATGGGAGGAACCACACATCAGAACTGACAGCATGTGATCACTTGCCCACAACATTTCATTGAATCATAACATAGGAGTTTAGTTTTTACATCATTCTAATAAAGTCCAAAATACAAAGTCCACTGGGGGAAAAAAAACATAAAAAAATACAAAACTTTCAAATAACCAGGAACGAAGGAGGACAGGTCAACAGAGAATGAGACAAAGACTGAGTGGAAAATAGCACAATTTATACACATGAGGGAGATCAGAAGATTGGAAACAGGAGACAAGACCTCAGTAATAATAATCAAAGACAATGAGACAGGAGAGAAAGTAAAACTATACACAAGACATTAGTAACTATCAAAATAAAAAAAGTTAGAAACATTACTAAACATAAAAATGCAGACACATGAATTAACTTCATCTTGGAGAACTGACACACAAAAAGTCTGTGGTCTCCGCTCCCGTGTCTCGGCACTCCCCATGCTCGCTGCTGTCTGGCGTTCCACACTCCTCCTGGGGAAACAAAAGAAGCAGCTGTCAAGACCCCATACAGCTGTGAGCATATATATGGGCTCAAATTGTGGTCATAAATATTTTGAACTTGTAAATCAAATCGGCATTTGTGTACTGAGTTTTGTAACCTTGTAAAGCAAAATATGTGAAAATTTTATGTTTGTTCATCTACAGATAAGAATTTGTGTGTGTGTTGTAACAGCAGCCTGGCGAGGCAGGAGCGGCTAGCAGGTCCAGCGGGCATGTGGTGTGGAGGTTAGTTGAAATACCCGTAGCCAGTCGGTTAAATCCCATAACAGACCTTTATTCGCCATCAGCAACATTACACTTTATAAGCCGAACAACACACACTCACTAGGAGACCCACAAAGCTATTACAATAGTAGGGCAACCCACCCTAGTGGTGCTATAACCCAAAAGGGTTGTTACAGTGTGTAAAAAAGATTTGTTTTTGTAAAAAATATTTACATGAGTTAAAAAAAAATTTGTTAAGGTCTGCTTACAGGTACAGAGCAAAAAACTAGGTGTAAAACTCTGCACTTCCCTGGCTGCGTGTGGATTTCAACTTACACGTACAACTTTTGACCCAATTTTTCTTCCTGTCAGCTGATTGGTTAATGTCATGTCAAGCACAAATTTCATGATCCAATCAGAGAACAGATGGGTTTGAGCTGTTGGAGGGGTGCTTTACAGAGCTTCAGGTCATGGAAGGGTAATACAGTTTGAAGCTAGAGGATCTCTATATAAATATCCCATAGGGGTCCGAAAGACAAAACTCCTAAACACAGACTTAACAACGTGGTGTATGCTGTACACTGTGGCGAGGAATGCCCAGACCTCTACATTGGAGAGACCAAACAGCCACTTCACAAGCGCATGGCACAACATAGAAGAGCCACCTCCATGGGACAAGACTCGGCGGTCCATCTGCATCTTAAGGATAAAGGTCACTCTTTCGAGGATGCCAATGTTCACATTTTGGACAGAGAGGACAGATGGTTTGAAAGAGGAGTGAAAGAGGCCATCTATGTCCACTGGGAGCGACCATCTTTGAACAGAGGCGGTGGTTTACGACACCAACTGTTTGATATCTATAATCCAGTTTTGAGAACCCTTCCCAGACGCCTTAACGCCCACTCACACCCTGGGCCATCTGACCTCAGGAAATCACATGATAGGGTGGGGCCAGGTTTCACACCCGAAACCTTGGCTGATTGTGACCCACACCCGTTTTCACACCTTGGCTCATGTGATTAGGTAGAGGATCATCAGGGGGTCCTTTGTCCCTCTTTCGGGGGGAAACTCCCACTGGGTTTAAATCTGGGACTCTCCAACATTTGACCCTAGAACTGAAGAAGCTTCTTGGATGAGAGGTGAAAAGTCTTAAAGTAACTTAAAGAAGTCCAGACGCTTTTCTTTCCAAGCTCCTTAGATCCCATAGGGGTCACACAAGCCAGGTCCCCTTACTTTCGGTAGCTGTTGAAAGGATAAAGTTGTGGTGTATCAGTGGTTAGAAACACCATTATTACTTTAGGATTAGTTTCACACAAAGTCAGGGCTGGCCTGGGCAGTGATGGGAATAACGGCGTTACTTTTTTCAGTAACCAGTAATCTAACTAATTACTATTTCTATCGTTGCAACGCCGTTATCGTTACCAACAAGAAAATGTGGTTGCGTTACTATTTTTCAACAAACAGACGGTTGAAGCTGTCTTCAGCTTACCGCACCTTATATCAGTTGCACAGAAGTAGCTGTAATTAACCTGGGCGCTACAGCTTTAAGCTGCTGCACGCGCTCCCGTGGACGGCAATCACTTTCTGGCACAACACCTGGAGCTGAGGGGGCAAAACAATCGCATGAGTGCTGCTGTTTGACTGAGGAAGAATAAAGTAGTCATGGTGAGCCAATCACATGACCACTTCAAGATGACAAAGCAACAAGGTGATATATACCAGTTTTTAAATTGTGTTGATAGACCACGTAAAACCAGAGTCATGATAAACAATATATACGCAGCATTTTTCCTCAATAGTTTCGTCACGTTTACTGTCTAAGGACAGCGCTAGCAAGCACTCTCTGCTCATGACCAAAAAAAAAAGACTGCCCTTTCGTGTTGGTGGAAAAATGTACCATGTCGACCAGTCAAAAAATGATATGACAACATGACATTTGGTTGTTTAGGAAGAGGCGGAAGTTTTAGGAGTGACGGCAAGAGAGAGAGAGAAAGCGAGACAGCAGAAAAAGAGAGAGAGCGAGTTTTGAGATTTGAGAGATTTGTGACGTTTAGCGTGTTTGGAGTGTGTAGTTAATGTGTTGTCTTGTGTAGTTAGTG
Organism: Oreochromis niloticus; assembly: GCF_001858045.2. Taxonomy (NCBI): domain Eukaryota; kingdom Metazoa; phylum Chordata; class Actinopteri; order Cichliformes; family Cichlidae; genus Oreochromis; species Oreochromis niloticus. The sequence continues at coordinate 102,141 of NW_020328499.1, forward strand.
TGTAGTGTTGTGGATAGTTTTGTGTTGTGTGTCAGAACAATGAGGCGACTGCTGTCTCCAGGTAGAAAAAAACAGGAGCGATACACCTGCTGCTGTCAGACCTGCAGGTATCAGGCTGTGATAGTGGACAGAAATTATTTTTTGGAGTGGCACAAATAATTTGTGTGGCATCGTATTTAATGCAGAACACCTGATTGTTATGTAAATAGTTTGAAATGGTTATAAAAAAAGGGTAAAAGGTAAATGACTGCATGTCTGTGAAGGTTCTCAGTCATCCAGGTCATCGTAGTCAAAGGAGTTTGCGAAGAAAAGCGTCTGGACTTCTTTGAGTTGCTTGAAGACGTTTCACCTCTCATCCGAGAAGCTTCTTCAGTTCTAAGGTCAAATGGCCGAGAGTCCCAGAAATGACTGCAAATAACTTAGTTCTCCAAAAGTTGATTCTGTTCATCTGGACGTAGCGTTTTGTGGGAGAAACGTTTCGTCACTCATCCAAGTGACTTCTTCAGTCTCAGCTGACTGCAGGTTTCCCCAAACCTTATAAACAGTACATTTGCATAATGACTGAAACCAGCCCACTGAAGGAACAATGGGCTGTGAGGTCAGTTCCTTAATCATAATTATGCAAATTACCATGACCATTGATCAACAATCACTGATCAAAGAACACTGATCAATGGCCATGAGTACCATTCACAGAGAGTTGGGGAATGGCTGCAATCACAGCATTGATTAAGGAACTGACCTCACAGCCCATTGTTCCTTCAGTGGGCTGGTTTCAGTCATTATGCAAATGTTCTGTTTATAAGGTTTGGGGAAACCTGCAGTCAGCTGAGACTGAAGAAGTCACTTGGATGAGTGACGAAACGTTTCTCCCACAAAACGCTACGTCCAGATGAACAGATTCAACTTTTGGAGATTTACTTTCCTGGATGATTGAGAATGCATCAAGACGAAATAACTTAGTTGTTTGCAAAACTTGTGCATATGATTTTAAAATTGACAATTTATATTTACATTTAAAGTTATGAAATATGATTCATTAAACATGTTTGTGGTTGTTACAGTAAAAAATAGAATTTTTTCTACTGAAATTTTATGGTTTTTTCTGAGTTTAGATCAATTGTGTTAATACAGTATGTCAAAATGAAAACATAACTGTAAATTCAGACACGTGAGGTTGTGCTGAAAACAATGACACCAAACAAGGCAAAGCAAATAGTTTTTAAAGGTGAAATGTGGAGGAAACATCAAAAGTAGTTAAAAATGGCCAATTATACTCTGGACCCCAGGGGGTTAAACTTTTTTTTTAAAGTAACGCAATAGTTCCTTTTTACTTTTAGAATCTTGTAACTCAGTTATTAACTCAGTTACTTTTTTGAAGAAGTAACTAGTAACTATAATTAATTACTTTTTCAAAGTAACTTGCCCAACACTGGTCCCGGGACCATTGCTGTGAGTCACAGTGCGCAGCATAAAGGTTCTTTCACAGCGGTCACAGCATGTGCTGCTAATGCTAACTGCCAAGGATCCAGAATTTGTTGCGCTGGCTGCTGAGCTCTGTGGGCTTTTGCGGCAGCTCAACATGTACTAGATGCGCCGGCTCCTTGTCGTTTCTATCTCTGACTTTACGTCCTCTACACGCGTTTGTGTTGTTTTATCTCCAAATGTTCAATAAAAACATGTATCACTAATTCATAACGAAGAAAGCTTTCTAACTATCCCCAGGTCCGCAGCGCTGTTGAAAAGGCTCTGTAGGTCTCTGTATAAGCACGTAAACCTGTGACACAAAAAAATCACTGAACTCGGACATGCACAGACTGTTTTCCTTCATGGTGATGAAGGAAAGCGCTGGGCTGGCATTTAAAAGGCCATTAATTCTTCCAGGACCTGAAGCTCTGTAAAGCACCCCTCCAACAGCCAAACCCATCTGGTCTCTGATTGGATTGTTAAATTTGTGATTGACATGACATTGAACAATCAGCTGAAAGGAAGAAAAATCAGGTCAAAATTTGTACGTGCAAGTTGAGAGTCACAAACAGCCAGGGAACCGGAGCGCAGAGTTTTACACATAGTTTTTTGCTTTGTATCTGTAAGCAGATCTTAACAAAAAAAAAAATTTGTAACTCATGTAAATATATTTTACACAAATTCTCATCTGTAGATGCACAAACATAAATTTTTCACATATTTTGCTTTACAAGGTTACAAACCTCAGTACACAAATACGCATTTGATTTACAAGTGCAGTAGTATTTATGACCACAATCTGATGTGGTCATAAATGTAATCATAGCTTTCCTGCTTTTGGTAAGGTTCTTTTGTCAGCGAGGTGGCAGCGTGGTTAGCATTGTTAAGGTCTTGGGTTCAAATCTCCGTGGTTCTCTCTGGGTACTATAGTAGGTTTCCTTCTATATTTAAAGTCATGCAGTTATTAGGATTAGGCTAACTGGTGATTCTAAACTATGTGTGAATGTGAGTGCAAATGTGATAGCCCTGTCCAGGGTGTACCTGGCTCTTTTCCTATCACATCTGGGATAGGTCTCATCAACCCCCACAACCCTGAAAAAGATAAGAGGATGGACGGAGTGGAAGTTGTAGCAAATCAATTAAACGTTTATGTTAACCAGACTCCAGATTTTGTTGAACATTATGTAATATGAAAATAACATGTAGTATTTAAGTGACCAAGTAGTATTGGGTTAAAAGTTATTGATCCCACATAGCAAAATCGGTATGGCCCGGATCTGGCCCACACAATGTGCTTACACATGGCCCACATACCGAAAAGAATGACGGCTCTTTGGTGGCCCAGATCTGGTTTGCCAGAGGTGGCCCACACATGGGCCAGCACAAGGCCAGTTGCAGACACATTGGTGGTCCTCTCCTTGCCCATGTGTGGATTACCTCTGGCAAACCTGATCTAGGCCACTAAAGGGCCGTCATTCTTTGCAGTATGTGGGCCATGTGTAAGTTGTGTGCAGCCACGGGCCAGTTGTAGACACACTGCTGGCCCAGAACAGTTTCAGCTCTGGCCCCAGATGTCAGCCTAATGTGTACCTTAATCAAGCCATGTAATAACAACATGTGCCAGAACATAATAGTGCAAAAGTAACATGACGAAACTCTGTTCGAACAGTGAAGGGACTGATTCTTATATAGCACTTTTCTGCTCTCCCGGATTACTCAAAGTGCTCTATACAACATGCCACATTCACCCAATCACATACTTTTTCTAAACTGAGTGCTTCCTAAATACATTCATACACATTCTTGACATGCAGACTGGAGGAGCCAGGGATCTAACCACTAACCTTCCGATCTGTAGGTGACCTGCTCCCCCTCCTTAGCTACAGCCACGCGGATGTAAACATAAGTAAACCCTCACTAGGTTTTGGATAAAGTGTACACTCAGAAACCTGTCAAACCAACTTGAAATTTGGGTCTTTTAACTAAAATAGGAAAATAGGAAGATAAACAGTGCCATCATTGCCAGACCTGGCCCATATCTGGTTGACATATACCCTGCCATGACACCAGTCAGTCAGAAGTGCCAGCTTGATGCCGTATCCGGGTCAGACGTGTTTTCTATGAGCCTGGGCCACATAAACCAAACCACAATCGGGCCAGATGTGGCATGCCATCGCATAAACAGTGCCTCTACGCCAGGCCTGGCCCGTATCTGGATGACATACCACTTACCATACCAGAAGTCAGCCAGCAGTGCCGACTTGACACCAGATCCGGGCCAGAGCTGTCTGCTATGTTGGAATAAAGAAAATTGTGAAGGGTAAACATATTCCAAGAGCTCAACTTACTTCAGCTTAACATGTTTCAATCATATTTTATCAACACAAAATGCACAGGTTTATTGAATATGAATAACTGCCAAAGCAAAACCTTTGTGTGCAAATACTGGCCACTACTGAATTAAGTAAATCCAACATGTTCTTTTTTTCAGTGTACACCCTCTGTGCTGTGTGTTACCTCCATACTTCTAGTAAAGTGCTAGCTCTCTGTTTCCCAATGTAGTTCCTTGGTTTCGTAGTTCCTTTTTTTTGGTTTGAGTTTCTCATTTCTAGTTCCTTGATTTCGGTTTGGTTTTCTGTAAAAGTGTAGAATTATTTCCAGGAATAAAGCTGCCGTTTTCAGTTAACTTCCCATGTTTGAGTCTTGGGTTTGGGTCCTACATCCTGCCACACAGCCACACATGACAACAAGGCCATGTTATTATATACAGAGTGCAGATGCTGAGTTAAACCTTAATATCTCTGTGATATGATAGAAAATATTAAAAAGAGAAACTTTCTGAAGGTATTTTAATGAAATGTTTGTTAATGATGATGTACTTAAACTGCTGATAAACTTTGTTATTTGTATTTTTATGTAATTTTAAATGTCTCAGTTTAATTTCAGTATTTTAAATTCATGTAACTAAACTTCAGATCTTGTTGAATGTTGTTTTCATTTGTACATAACTGACAGTTTAACACATCGTGACGTGTCAGAAGAACTGTCTCTCTTCTAGTTTTACTTCCTCTGTGTTTTGTTTCCAAAGCTGTCTGACTTACCCCTTATAAGGCCTTTGGGTCCACACAAACCTTTTCAGTTTTTAGCGTAAAAAAAATTATACAAACAATTATTTTTTCAAATTGAGATTCATTGGCCGTGGCTCATTTTTGGTGAGAAACATAAATCAGAAAACATTCACATTGACCTCCCGCCTTGTCATCCCCTTTCACATTTCTATCACATACAGGGTCTCCGGGTCCACTGGACCCGTGGCTAGTGAAAGTGTGAAAATCAGTGGGTGAGAGAGAGAGAGAGAGAGAGAGAGAGACTGAAGGAGAAAGTAAAGCATGTGAATTGACCCAGATGTGACCCACCAGTGCTGTTCCCGCACAAGGTTATAACATTGTTGCAAAATTAGAGCAACTGTCTGCACCTACATTCCCACACATTTTACCCTCTGTCTTACAGGAACGAATCTTGAGGGCGTGAAACTACAAATATCTCTGTCATTGTGGTTCCATAACACAACTGATCAAGATGGCAAAGAGATTCTCTGTTCGGACTGCCTAACAGTTGATATTGGAAAAGACAGAAGGTTTTGATGTTGAGGCAGAGGAAAAGGTTTCAGAATGCGAGCATCACATTTCTGAAAACTGAGAGTGTGACACTGAGTTTGAAGAGGATGATGAACATCAGCCAGCTCTGACATGTAAAAGAGCCTCAGGATCAGCCTGTGAGCAGCCAGCCATGGGACCAGCCCATCAACAAGCTTCAAACGCAAGCAAGCCTCAGGACCAGCCTGAGCTTTTGGAAAGATGTGGTTTTCAACGAAACCCATTTGGATGCTTACTTTAGGGTTATTGCCCTTGCTGGCGTTTTTCAGGTCCAAAGGGGAGGCCACGGAATCCCTGTGGGATGAACAAAATGGCAGAGAACTTTTCTGGTCAACGATGTCTCTGAAGACTTTCAAAATAATTTCCAGAACCATCCATTTTGATGATGATAGACCAGCTAGATGGAAAAGAGACAAGGGTTGCTGCCTTCAGGACGTGGGTAGATGGTCTCCCCCTGTTTTACAACCCTGGCCCTAATGTCACCGTTGATGGCCTGTTGATGCTATTTTAGGGCCGCTGCCCATTTCAGCAGTATATACCATCCAAGCCTGTCAAGTATGGTATAAAGATTTGGGCTGCCTGTGATGCTTTTTCATCTTATACATGGAAATTGCAGGTCTACACAGGGAAATGCAATGGAGGAGACCCTGAGAAAAATCAAGGCATCAGTGTTACAGCCTGAGAGCTAGACACAGGTAAATGGACTTACATGCGGAAACCACTCTGAGATGCAGAGAGTATGAGCAAAGCAAAACTTTATTGCAGAGTCCGAGAAACCACAAAGTGAGCATGCGACAAGCACTAAACTCAATAACTATGCAGGGAATAATTCAATAACTTAGATCCTCCTGAGAAACGCCGTGAACGAGGATATAACCCCTAAACTGAAAACACAGCGTAACGTCTTCTACGATAACTGATTTTGTGTGAACTGTTTATGTCACTCTAAATAAACACACCGCTCATCATTAAGGGTCCTGAATCTGGGTCCTCATTCCCCACTTCCCAAGGTCTGCCACACAGACCGTGACAGAATCATCCTGCTGCCATGGATTAAGCGGACTCAGGATCCCACATAGCAAGGAGGTCTGGCCTGGATCTGGTATCAAGTCGGCACTGCTGGTTGACTTCTGGCATGATAAGACGTATGTCATCCAGATACGGGCCAGGCCTGGCATAGATAGATAGATAGATAGATAGATAGATAGATAGATAGATAGATAGATGTGATGGCATGTCACATCTGGCTCGGTTGTGGTTTGGTTAATGTGGCCCAGGCCCATAGAAAACAGGTCTTGGGCAGATCTGGCATCAAGCTGGCACTTCTGACTGACCGTGTCATGGCAGGGTGTATGTCAACCGGATGGTTGACAGACCGGATGATGCTAATGGAGTCGTGGCTAACACCGCTAACTCCGGTCAGGTCTGGCAATGATGGCACTATTTATATTCCTATTTTCCTATTTTAGTTAGAAGACCCAAATTTCATGTTGCAATACTATACTGCTATGGTAGCCAACATTTCAAATGCAGATTTGACAGGTTTCTGAGTGTACACTCTATCCAAAACCTAGTGACGGTTTACTTGTCTTTGCCAGTGGGTGGCTGTTGCTCGGGAGGTAGAGCAGGTCACCACATAACCAGGTTAGTGGTTAGATCCCTGGCTCCTCCAGTCTGCATGTCAAGAGTGTGAATGTGTATGAATGTAGTAAGGAAGCACTCAGTTTAGAGAAATTGTGTGATTGGGTGAATGTAGCATGTTGTATAGAGCACTTTGAGTAATCCGGGAGACTAGAAAAGCGCTATATAAGAATCAGTCCCTTCACTGTCTGAATAGTTTCTTCTTGAATACTTCCGGCGCCCCCCCCCCGTGTGCGGCAGCCTGTTACAGCAGCTCTGCTCATTCTGAGTTTCTATGGGCAGAAATTTGTGCCATCAGAAACTGAATTTGAATAAGTTAAATTTGAATTTGAATTGCTCAGATTGAATCTGAATTGTAACTTGAATAAATGCTTTTGAAAACTGAATTTGAATTAGTCTAATTTGAAATTGAATTTATGGTTTGAAAATGATCATCACTAAATTGAAATTAAATTTTATATATTGAAAATGAATTCATTTGCTTTGAAACTGTATTTTATCCTTTAAAAATTCAGCTCTCGAATAATTTCAGTTTCAATCTCACCATTCAATTTCAGTTCCAAAATTCAGTTTTTTGGAACTTACATCCGGTTCCAGTTCAAGAGTAAACGAGCGCAGATTAATAGAACTACGTTTTACTAGCGGACCGAAAGTGTTACTGATGGGAAACTACAGCATCTTGAGCTGAATTAAGACTTCAGAAGTCATTCGTCATGTCGAATGACCAGCGGATAAACTCTCAGGTTGGTAATAAATGTATTACATGTATAAGAACAAGCGTCATGTTAACAATTGATAGCCGTACAGTAACTTTTATGCTTATTGTAGCTGTTAGCTAAAAACGCTAATTTAGCCTAGTTTGCCCTGGATTCAGCTTTGACAAACAAATATGATCGACTGTTTCTAGTAGAATTCCAAAGTTGTCATCTTGTACCCTGTCAGAGCCCTGTATGCTTGCAGAGACCCCTACAGTAGGGAAACATGCAAAACAGTGTCCAAACCTTTGTATTTGAGCTTTATTTATGTCCTACACAGCATCCCAACTCTTTAGCTAACTTAATAACTTTAGCTAAAGTGAATAGTTAGTCTAATTCATTTAACACAGGGTTGCTACCCAGAGGACAGAGATTCTGATGTAGTGATGGTAAATTCGATTCCTTTTACTGAATCGAGTTTTAATGAGTCACTCACCACAGTGAATCGGGTTTCTTGAGTCATTTGAGTCACTGAGTCAGTTGACCAGAGAGTGCAAAAGTGTATATTTTCACTCAAACTTAATTTGTTTCTCTTTTAATGTAAATCCTACTGCTAAGATGAATGATTGTAAAAGAAAACAACTATTTTCTTTAAAGAGCAAAAAAATTCTAAAGGGAACATTTATTTATTTTTATCTTATTTTATTGGTATTTTCCTTAAATGTGTCAAATATATATTTTCTCATCTAAATGTCCACTGAGCTGTGAGCCAGGGGGCGGTAAAGCGCCTTAACATTGGTTGCCAACCAAGAAGAAGAAGCTGTGAGCCAGGAGGGAGGGGGTGAGTGAGTGAGTGATTCGTTCAACTCCTTTGAGCTGTGAGCCAGGAGGGAGGGGGTGAGTGATTCGCCTTACGCTATGATTCAGCACAGCAAGGGAGGGGGGGAGTAACTCAAATGTGCTGTTAGCATGCTAGCTGAGCGATGCTACTGTGAGCTGAGGAGCTATCCGGTTGTTCAGTGATGACGTGATGAATCCTACTTCCGGGCCTAAAGTAGTCTGCGTTTAATATGGCTTTTGTGTTGTTAACATGTTTAATGTTTTGTATTTTCTTCTATTTAATCTCAAAAAGCTCCTAAAACAGTCAGTGATCACTGTTGACCTCCCTCGGCTTTTATTACTGCTAATCATTTATTTAAGCTCAGTTTTTAAAACCTTACGATGTAACTACAGCACAGCCCATGCAGCAGTATATGAATGACTAACCTCGTACTGTGGATGGATTATCTCACTTGTTCTCCTGGCTGAAGTTTAGTCCTTTTACAGCATCCTGCCATGCGATTACATTTGTTCCTGACCACCGAGAACACTCACGTTAACACCTGGTAGAGCAGAACACTGATCATTTTATTAAAGATGAAAGACTTTAGACAGTTTTTCAACTCTCAGTAATGCCACAGTGATCGTTTGATATATGGACCTGCAGCGGAGTTTAGGCCCAGACACGGCCAGTGATGTCAGACTGAACAACCGGATTGTCTTGATGTGAGCTTCTACTCAGGGTTTTTTCTTCCAGTTCAGAGCAGAAATGTTTTTGTTAAGAAACTGGCTGTTGTTTTTTCCCCCCACAATTTTAATTATAAGCTAGATATATTTCTACTAATGGAATTAGCTTGCTAACAGCAACAGGGATGAGTCAGTGAGTCAGTTGCGCTTGTGAATCATGATTCACGAGTCAGTAGAGTGATTCTTGAGTATTGAACGATTCGTTCACGAATCGAACATCACTATTCTGGTGATCCACCCACCTCTGCGAAGATCAGGGGATGGATGCCGTGAAACCTGAACACTGAAATGCGGGCGGGGCCACAGGTACAAACCGATTCCAGAAATCGCCAGGAGATGAACAACTTGTTGTCCGGGGCAAGTTTGTTCAGAAGAGCACAAGGATTAGTCATCTGTGATGCAGCCATGCAGGTTTTGAATTTTACCAATACACCGCTCAATACACCCTCCGAATGACGGTAGTCATTCAGGCTGGATACTGAGAATTTCTTCGGCACCGGAATGATGGTGGTCGTGTTGAAGCACGCTGGGACGATCATCTGGCTCAGTGATGAGTTGAAAATGTCTGAGAAGACATTGGCCAGCTGATCAGTGAAGCCTCTCAGCGTGGCTTTCTTCACTTGTGTGTTGTTCAGTCCATCAAACCATGCGTAGCACTTGTTCAGCTCCTCAAGTGTGGTATCTCCATCATAGCTGGTTGGTGCAAGCTTGTACTGTGTGACGGCCTGAATGCCCTGCCATAACCTGCGAGAGGATTTTGTGTAGTGGAAGTGGCTCTGTATCTTTTGTGCATGTGCACACTTTTCTTGTGAGATGGTGCAACAGAGGTTGGCTCTGGCTGTTCTGAGAGCTGTTTTATCTTCAGAATGGAAAGTAGGATCACGCTCTCTCAGACATGCATGTACCGTTGCAGTGAACTATGGCTTCTCATTGGCTCTCATGGTGATGTTTCTGGAGACCATTACATCCTCTGTGCACTTGCTGAAGTAGCAAGTCTCAAGGCGTGTCTGAATTCAGGGGAAGGATGCTCCGAAGGACGTATTTGGAGGCAATGACTTCACAGCAACGCGACGAAGGGTGTCCGAATTCAAAGAGTACTCAAAATGTGGCGATAAATGCATCCTATTTTTCTGCGAATTTGAGGGTTAGCTGTTTCCGAATTCAAGGGAAGGATGCTTCGATTCCATATTTGGAGGCAATGACAGCACAGCGATGCGACAAAGGCTGTCTGAATTCAAAGAGTACTCAAAATGTGGCTACAAATGCATCCTACTTTTCCCCAAATTTTAAGGATGGGTCCGATGTATCCTTCATGTCCTACCATATCCCAGGAGATTTTTTTTCTGATAACGATGGTGGTCGAAGCGGGAGAGGAAAACACTTTCAAATGTAAGTATATGAAAATCTGGTTGTACAGAAGTTAAATTGTCATAGCGGTTGTGTTGTTAAGCTATGGGCATCTGTATAGACATGTTTTTTTTTAAATTAAAATAACTATAAACTAGCTTGTATGGTGGGTCCTGCAGTTTTTCATGTATTGCCGCTTACATACAGCCAATTTCGATTTTTGTGAATTCATGTTTTGGTGATATGTTGTGGGGAACAAAGACCAAACGGCTTGATCTATTAAAACGAGGAGAAAACGATCACCTCTTCACTGGGTTGGGACACTGTGGCATGGAGGTACAAGAATAAATCAATTTACACATCATATTCATATGAGTGCGGTTTTATTAACCCTCATGCTGTACAGTAGCAGTCCCCAACCTTTTTTGCACCACAGACCGGTTTATGTCAGACACGGAGCCTTTAAGGTGTCGTGGAAACAAATACAACAAAATAAAATGATACGACCAAGACAACAACTGTGGTATTTTGTAATTATATTAATAAACTCGAATTAACTGTGTCATTGTGTAACTTTATTAGCAGCGTCCTCCTGAAAATGCGCCAACAACATTGAGAGTAACATCCTCCTCTCTGCCCCTTAATGCGCCCCAGTCGCTATGGTAACATGTAAATATTTCTTTCAAAATAAGACACACAACTACAACACAGGAAAAGACCCAGGGAAATCGAGTTAACGATAAAACCCCTGAAAACCATAAATTTCACACCGGAGCCTTAAGTCTCATGGCCCAGTACCAAACGACTCACGGACCGCTGCTGTACAGAACCTGTGATGTCCAGACGGTGTTCCTCTGGTGTTCTGCTGTGAAAACGTTTGGGCTTAGGGATTAACATAGTTGCCATGGTTTCCTTTCTTCTCTTATTTGTTGTGTGTGATCAGGACAATTCTGTAGAAGATGGGCCTGCAGGGGAAAGTCACCCTCTTGCAGGCCAGAAGACATGAGATAACTTTAAAGAATACAAAGTACGTATGTGTGTTATCAAGAAGATAATTCTTAAGAACACAAGTTAATAAATGTGCAATTACTAAGAGTTGTTGTGGTGTTTTTATTTGCCTGCTGTCATTTTTGATTTCCTCTGCCTTTAGGATTGTGTCAGGAGTTTTCCTGAATTGCAACCCAGGTCGGAATAAAACGCTCAGACAGCAGGTTTTACGTGTACACGGGGAGCCTCAGAGAGACTCTCTCCTGCAGCATAAAGAAGTAGTCTTTTATTGAAAGCACATACAGGAAGTGATACAGGAAGAGATAAAATAGCTGCTGCGTGCAGACTCTGAGTACAGAGTGTAACTTCCCCATTTAGGAGTCTGCACAAAGTGTGCACAGAGTTTAAGCTGAATACTGAAAAGAGCAAACACATTTAGATAATGAAACGTACTTTTAAGCATAACATCATAACATAATAAAAAACCCCAAATCTCTTAACATTCCCTCCTGTTGTACATATGTATATGTACAGTCCATAGCTTGTTGTATCAGTCTACGGCCACTTGTAAACATCATAAAACAGTGGGTTTCGTGAATATGTTATATCCAAGTGTCTATCTCACTATCATCTTCTTCATTCTGTGACAGGGTGATGTAAGCATGAATTGAAGCAGAATAACAGTATTATAAGCATTATAACACCAACAAAAACAAGTCCTTTAATCAGCAGGGACTTCCAAGAGCCACTTAAAAGCCACGTAAGCCAGTCTTCTGTGTTTGCGGCATAGTCTCGTTGCCGTGCATCCCGAAGTTGTCTGAGTGTTTTCAGAGCATCAGTCATGTTCGGTGAGTGCACATTACCTGGAATGTATGTGCAACATGTGTTGCTAAAGAGAATTCTCCTTTCTCGGCGAGAATTATGTCCAATGCTACCCTGTGTTGCATTACTGCAATGCACAGAGCATCAATCTCTCGATCCCATTCGTTGTTGAATTTACATGAAGCATTCAGAACCATTTGTCTTTCAGTCCAAAGTTTAAATTCCTCTGGGACATCGGAACCCCATATGGAATCATGCTGCTTGAGGTCTGGGGTGCTTCATCTTTTCCTTGTTGTTGACGTTGATGTTGACGTGGCGTCCATGGTTATCTTGAAAGTGTGGTCAGATATGAAAATGGGAGCGCACTGACCTGTCCAATTCCCAGGAAGGATATCCCAGGCAATCCCTTGCACCCAGAAGGTGCCATTTGAGATGTTGCTGCTCTTCACGGGCCCTCCAGGAGCGTGTGTCTGTACTGCTTTGCAGATGGTGGTGTTTCCCATTAGCGTGGATCCGTTCTCTTGGCGGTAGCATAGGCTGTGGCTCAAATTCCCATTGTTTCCAAGAAAGACTGGGAATGATTCAGCCTTACTTCTGTGCTTCACTTTCAGGTCAACCCAGAACCATTCGTCACATCCTATCTGGAGAGGTTCCTCATGGTTGACCACGATTCCCTGGAATTGATGCCCACGGCTGGCGTAGCTCGCGGCACACTTAGCTTGAATTATGTCCATTCCCTTCGCGTACAAGGTGGCGTATTGTGTCGTTGGGGGCATGTAGGAGCAAACATAGCAGTCTTTTCTGGGTGTGCTGTCATGTATATATTGATACCATGCGTTGTTCATCCATGGATGAATGTGGTCTTGTGTCATGTCACGAAGTGAGTTATCATGTATCCATCTTGTCTGCAGGTGGTGTTGTTCATCTTCTTTTTTTCGGGTGAGTGTTAATAAACTCACCAGGAGTGCAATACTAGCCACTAGGAGGATGAGCGTCTTCATGGCGACCAGACGCACCAAGTCCTATAGGTGAGTAGACTAGGGGCGAGAAGAACAGGGCGGGATTCTACCCAAACAGCCCTCTCTCCACCTTCCTAGATCACCTACAGGCAGGGGCGTCGGCGTCTCTTAGTCTATGTTGTCACTCACTGTTTTGCAGTGGCTTTGATGGATCCAGGACGGTCTTTCTGCTATTTTGCAGGCAGTTGGTGTGTAGCACTTGATAAGGACCTTCCCACCTTGGTGAGCTCCAATTCTTCCTTTGGAGCACTTTGATCAGGATCCAATCACCTGGTTTCAACCTGCAAGATACTGGAGAGTTGTTTAGAACAATCTCTTTATTTTCAAGTAATTTAGTCATCCATTCGGCTAGTGTAGTTTTTCTGTGAGTTTCTGAGAACTTTGTGTCAGTCTCATCCACATTTTTACCAGGCCTATACACTCAGGCCATGGTCTCCCTGTTTCTTCCATGCATTTTCTCAGTCTCTGTTTTATTTCCTATTGCTTCAGAGACCTTACTGATTACTTCATTAACAATATGTGTCCCATTGTCTGATCTTATCAGAGTGGGGATGCCATATATTGAAATAAAATGGTTGCACAAACATTTTGCTACTGAGATGGCGTCTGCTTTTTTACTGGATAGATTTCTGGCCATTTTGAGATCACGTCTATGATCACTAGAGCGTATTCTGAGCCTTGGCATTCATTTAGTTCAATAAAACCCATGTGGATTGTATGAAAAGGATGAGGTGGTGTGCATTATGTGCATTATGTGCATTATGTTTTTGGCAAATCATGCATGTTCCGACAAATTTCTGAAATCTTATCTACCTACCCCCCCTCCTGTTGACAATAATGCTGCTGATATGTGTAGGGACTTTGGTAGTATTTGGTAGCATTACAAGTCATCAAACCACTTTCTGGCTGCGCTCCGCCTTTTAACCATTTCCTTTGTTCTGTAGTTGGTGCAGCTTTCTGTTCGTTTATAAGCACATCAAGTGGTATTTGCATTGAGGAGTCAGACATTAATGTGTCTATAGTTTGTTGTGCTGCTGCTTTTTCGGCTTTGGTCTGCCAAGTTATTGCCTTCAGTGACCTCTGAACTGTGTTGGCAATATAAACACTTCCAACAGTGCCTTTAAAAGATTTCCATGTTGCAGTTGGGTTAGGCACGTATGACAGCTGTGAGTTCTGCACTCACAGCTGAGTGTGAGGAAGTTACTGCCTTTGCTTCTAAAATAGTGTCTACTGTGGTCACCGCATAACGTACACAGTTCCACCCAAGGCTAATTCTGGACGCTGAACCGTCTACACCGTCTACAAAGATATCAACGACACCAGCCTGTGGGGTGCTGTGAAGGTCAGCGCGTGATACAGCATACAGCAATTCTGATGTGTGACTGTGAGCAAAATGCCTACATAGGAAAGTTGTCTGGCATGTGTCGAACTTCTGAGGTAGGAAAAACCTTGCATTGCTTACAGTTCATAGCTCACAGCTCTAAAACTAGGCATCAGCAAATCATATGCCCAAATCATTATGTGTCACTGTGATCCACAAGTATGATCACAAATTTGTTTTCCAAACTCACTAAGCAAACAAACAAAAATAAAACAAATTGCCTATGGCCTAAGGCTTTGCGTTCATATTAATTGAGTGTAGCTCCATAAGGTTGCCATAAGGTTTAATTCATGCATCATATCACATATAACAATTTGAGTATGTGTTGTCTATTCATTCTATTCATAGAGTCTATTCATAGAGTTCTGTTTCTCTCTGTGGGCTGTCTTGACACACCACAGGCACACATATATATTTATATACATATTTCCTGTTTCGATCGAACTCTTTTTTTTCTCTTTGTATTCATAGTCTATAAACCCTCTTTAATTCTACTAAATCTTGATCTAAATCTCTTGATCTAAAAACGATACACCTTTATTTCACACACCCTTTTAAATTGAGCTCTTTCAGTCATCAGGAATCATCACACACACTGCCTTTTCTCTCTCTCAAACTCCCACTTGTTCACTCACTCCACTATGAACCTTTGTAGTGTTAGTATTACTTATGTTTTATTATTTTTGTACAAATCACACCCAATCACTCAAAACCTACTACTCACAGCATTTACACAGTTAGAATCACTCAAAATATGCTTCCATACGAGTATTTCAGACATGCTTTTCAAGATATATAGAGGTCACTCACTGTACATCCACAGTAATGAATTCAAACTCTATTTATACAATTGTAGTGAGCAAAACCAGCATCTCATCTCCATGCGCGTCACTGCTCCTCATTAGCTTGGTAGTGTCCACATATTTATTTAATTCAGCTTCTCATTAGTTGTTAGTATAGGTTTGCTCTTCATCCTAACAAAGTCTCATCTAAGATAACAGGTTTACAAGCAGGTCAAGTGTCTCTATGCACCTGATTAGTGTAGTTATTTCCTTATTTTCTTCATCTCATATATCATTGTACTGAGTTTGAGCAAACCTTAAGCTTGAATCAGACTACTTTTAACAATCTTCCACCTCACATCATAACTGACTGAGGTGCCTCTTCTTATCACTAATGTTATCATTGTATTGTTTGTCTTTCTTTATAACAGCAATAGTATATTACAATACACTACTTCACTACTTTACTACTAATATACAATAGTATATTAGTTTATATGTTGTTATGTATCCATCACAGGTCTGTGCGAATCTGCAGCTTCACACCTTCCCAAGCTGGAGACATTTGCTTTTCCTTGGCTGAACAATGACACAGCCTTAATATACCTTATGCATCTCTCTTTTTATTTGATATATTTTCGTGTGAATTATCTGGGTTCACGCATTCTATTCATTCAGTTGGTTGTCTTCCCAATTTTGTTTCATTGTTAATACCAGTTTACAGGTTGTTAACCTTCCTATTATCTCCTATTATCATGCTTGTCACTAGATACGCTCTACTTTAAGTTAACCTTAATTTAACCTTTTGTTTATTCCACTTCATTCCACTTTCCATGCTTTAAAATATTACAACTCTTGTGTACTCTTTGTTTTCTTTTTAGCTTCCCTTTCAGTATTTATTTCTGCTTGGAGGGTTACTTATAGTTTAGTCAATGCATTTTCCCTCCCACGTGGGACATTTAGGTTTCTTTGGATTTCTCCATCTATATGCACTAATTTGTCCAGCCCCTGGACATTTCTTTTCTAACCACTGCTCGTCAGCAGTGAGTTTTGAAGCTTCATTACCCATTTTAATCCTTTTAATTTTAATACTTTACAACTACACAACTGCGGCACCTTCTCTGGCACGAGAATCGAGCGAGAGGTAGTTGACACGGCCTTCTACTTTCAAGCTATTCTTGAAAGCGGTGTCACCTTTACGTGATGAAACACAACCTGTTTCTCTCTTTTCACCAGTACTTGGGTGGCCAACAGCAAACAAAATAGTGGAATAGTTCAGCCTCCTTATTGTGCTGTAAAATCAACTTATTCCACCAACAAAAATAAAACAACGACAATACCTTTTCAACGCGCACTACGTCTTACGGACCAGGTTTATCTAAAATAGCTTCCAGCCCCTTCCAGGCGAGCGTTTACTTCTAGAAACCCTACTAAAATAGCTTCCAGCCACTTTTTCAGGCGAGCGTTTACATTTAGAAATCCCCCTAAAATAGCTTCCAGCCCCTTTTTCAGGCGAGCGTTTACTTTTAGGAATGCTACCAACCCCTCTGGGCGAGCCTAGACGTTTTACGCGAGGTGTCTGAGTGTTAATATTCACCTGGTTGCTGCCGGTCTCTCAGGTTTACCTCATCGACCCCCACCGCCGTGGACCACTTATAAGAACGCTGGCCAGAACCCGAATTCACGTCTCTGGTCTTTATCCTGTACCTGGACAGGAGCTGTCGACAGACTTCAGCGCGGGCTTCTCACGACGTCAGGGCTCGATGAGGCTTTCCTGTGGGGTCACACAAAAGTGCTGTGTCCCATCCGGCTCGAAGGACCAAGAAATGTCAGGAGTTTTCCTGAATTGCAACCCAGGTCGGAATAAAACGCTCAGACAGCAGGTTTTACGTGTACACGGGGAGCCTCAGAGAGACTCTCTCCTGCAGCATAAAGAAGTAGTCTTTTATTGAAAGCACATACAGGAAGTGATACAGGAAGAGATAAAATAGCTGCTGCGTGCAGACTCTGAGTACAGAGTGTAACTTCCCCATTTAGGAGTCTGCACAAAGTGTGCACAGAGTTTAAGCTGAATACTGAAAAGAGCAAACACATTTAGATAATGAAACGTACTTTTAAGCATAACATCATAACATAATAAAAAACCCCAAATCTCTTAACAGATTGCAAGTCTCCAGGCTCAGGAGAGGGGGCCAGTGGGAAGCCCACTGCTGCTACTTGGCCCTGGTTTGCCCTCATGGATGAGGTGATAGGACAGATGCCTTCCATTAAGCCTCCTGTCCTAATTTCCTCTCTCCCTGAGGACACTCCAGGGCCAAGCGCAGCAGTGGGTGACCAAAACGACAGCGATGACGAAGCGGCTCAGCCACCTACGACAGGGAGAAAGAGGAAAAGAGACAGGGATGATGAGCTGCCAGACCTCATCAGAGAGGACATGAGGCAGCAAAGAGAGGCTGAGGAGAGGAGAGCAGGGAGAGGACGGACAGACTGTTTTCACTTCTAGAAAGATTAGTTCCCAAATGAGTTATGTATTGAGAAATGTATTTATTTGAATATATTTGTTACATTGTTATATGTGTTGCATTAGTTTAAAGGTTTTATGTTATTAATAAATTGATTCAAACAAACAGTAATTGTCACTGAACTCAATTTGATTTACAGGCATTTGTAACACGTATGAACATAACGCTAACTTTGAACAATATTACTTGGATATTTATGTGATAGCAATAAAGTAAATAACAATAACAATTAAACAAGAACATTTCAAATACACAGTATGTAAAGATGGAAAAACAATATTTTCAGTTGTTCACACAGGATTAACCTGAGTGACCTGTTCCTGGACCGTTTCTTTCCCCAACTCCAGCAAATTACAGGAAGTCTCTGGCAGTGTTGCTGAATCTGCCTGAGAAAGATCAGACGTGGATGAGCTGCTGCAACTGAGACCTGCGGTTTGTCTTTTGGTGGGCGAGTGGAGAATCACACAGGGTGGTCTGCAAAGAGCTTTAGGATGCTTCCTCCCACTGTCCACTGCATCGTCCATCCACAGGGTTTGCAGGGCTCACTCATGGCTGCCACACCACTAAGATGTTTTCAGAAATATGCAAGCAGGAGATGGTGGATGCTATATTATTAGTATAATACTTGTAACTCTGTAGCAGACAACAGTTTGATAAAGTGCTATGTAAAAAACAAACAAAAGATTAGATTCTATACGTTTCAAAGATATTTAGTTTATATATTTTATATGATACAGTACATGTGTGAGAATGACCGACGTTGTGCCAAAAACTGATTTCCGGTTTTTGCCCTAAACTGATTGCTCGTATTTAACCTGCTATGAATAACTTGTTGGTGTATAATACGTGAAACATATGTCAAATGTGTCCCTCATTAGTGATATCAAGTCACTCTGAGCCACCAGCAACATTCCTGTAAGAAGGTAGAAGCTGCAATCAGTTTTTAGCAGTGACTTTTATATATCCTTTATTGACATTAGAAATTTATTTTTTAAGAGTGATCTGGCCAAGAGGACAGCAGACAGTGCAACAAATATATCAATTGTACCTACATTATAACCAGAGTTATAAAGATACTTGAAAAACAGGTAATTATTAAATATATGAAACCCCTTAGTAAACCATGTTCACCTAAGTCTATTTACCAACATACATAAAGATATGGTACAGAGCATGCCAGCAACGACGATAAGGTTTTTCTAGCTCCTCTAGAATTAAAAATGTACAAGAAACGGAGCGACATTTCTGGGTCCATTTTAAAGTTTTCACGCTGTGGCGCTAGCAACCGGAAAAACATGCAAGTAAAGGTGGACTTAAAGGCTAGAAGGCTGTCCACATCCCATCTGTTATGTTGGATACTCATTGTTTATTCAATAAAGTTTCTATGGAGAAAAAAAAGGGGGCTGTCCACAGCCGCTCACTTCCCGAGTACCCATCCGTCGAAGGACACTACCTACCTACATGACGTAGGTAGGTAGTGTCCTTCGGAGCATCCTTCCCCTGAATTTGGACACAGCGTCAGATCCAGTGAAGTCTTTCAGGTCCAAGAAACCATTTTTGAAGGGGATTTGGGATTTTTTGTTTTTCCCAGTCGACTTTGAATTTATGGACATTGTCGTCTTTTACATTTCTCTAATAAAACTCGCCTTTTCTCAAACCCTATCTAACTTGTGTGTCTGTGTTTTGGGTCTTCAACCTTACATTCACACACTCCACAATCTGCAGATCCTGACAGTTTACTGATGCTTAAACATTGTAGTGGATTTTTTGAATGATGTGTATACCACAGATCTGCAAAACCAACACCTGTCTACAGTCAGAAGTAATGAACACATTACAATAAAATCACCTTAAGGATTATGTAATCATGTATACACACACACCATAAATCTGCACTGGAGTGTTTATCACTATGTTAAAGCCTTTAACCTATATATTTGATATAGTTAGTTCAAGTATTATTCACACATCTCTTCCTCACTCTGTAGGTGATTCTCCAGAGACGATTACCAATGTTATTCTGTTCCCTCCCAGACCGTGCAATATTACCCAAGAGTACTTATTGAATATTTGTTTCCATCCCCCCATCATACGCTGCTACTCCCTTTATTCTATTGCACAATACTTTGTCACTTTCTAGAATCGCCTGCACTGATAGTTATTTATTCACCAGGATATAGTTATGTATATTACTTCGTTAGAGTTATTTGATACCATGTCTTGCACTATCCTACTGTATATTACTGTACACTATTCTTATTGTATATATTGTATATCTTATATCTATTTCATCTGTTCCTCTGTCTCTCCTGCTGCTTTGAGCATGTACATGACAAAAGAATTTCCCTCGGGATAAATAAAGTTGTTCTTATTCTTATATATATCATAAGATTGTAAGAATAGATTATCGTAGTATTAGGGATTTACTTGTATTAACGATAGTAAACCATTATATTCATTATTCATTTAAGTAGGCCATAGGTCAAGCTGCTAAACATTCACACACAGAGTAGATAGAACTGGGAGAATAGGTCAGAGGTGTATGTGTCAAAGCTGGCAGGGCGAGCCGTGTGGAATTATTAAAGGACCCAAGATGCAGGCACTACTGATGTGAAGGAGCTTTATTTATGGAGGTTGAAAATACAAAAAGGCGAGGGTGGCGAAAAACAGAACTGAGAAAACCTAAACTCGGAAAACTAAGCATAAAACAAACGTGAAACCTAGAGACACAAACGGAGATGCAGGGAGACGTAGACAGATGCAAGGAAACCACTCAGGATGACGGAGGGGAATAACACGGACGAACCAGTAACAGGAAGGAGAACACACAGGGCTTAAATACACACAGCAGTAATCAAGGGATGGGAGACAGGAGGGCAACACACCTGTGTCCCGATTCCAAGCCTGGAACAGAATTCGTGCTCCTAGGGGTACGCCGACCCCAGTTCTAATTAATTTGTTCACATAAATCTAGAACCATCACTGAAGACTCAAACCGCATCACAGAAGGGCTTGAACCGCCAGTTCTAATTGATGGCCGGGCCTGCCCTCTGTCCACTGGGACTTAATACCCATAAAACTGTTCCCAATTACCTATCTCAGTTTCCTT
The DNA here is from genome assembly GCF_001858045.2 of Oreochromis niloticus. Taxonomy (NCBI): domain Eukaryota; kingdom Metazoa; phylum Chordata; class Actinopteri; order Cichliformes; family Cichlidae; genus Oreochromis; species Oreochromis niloticus. Next base: position 123,135 of record NW_020328499.1, read on the forward strand.
TCTCTTGGTAGACAAAATACACTTTTTGACAAAATACACAACAATACACAAAACACATCAACTTTAAAGCTCACCCCAATATCTACAGCAATAAACATTCATCAGATATTTCTCCAGACCTTTACTTTTATTCTCACAAATTACACAATATCACCACGGGTATTCACCAGAAATCTACCGAGCAGACTTTATAATTTAGCTTAGTTTTCCAATTCAGCACACTTCAGATAGTAATCAACAGGCTGTGCTTATCTTTTATTTCATGGGCCCAGTCCAACTCGGTCGATCTGCCGGATGCTGCCCGTCCACTCTCACTTGGACTCTGGATTCCTCCGTCAAACCTCCTCAACCACACCACATCCGGAGTCACGGCACCAAAAACTGTCCCGATTCTTTGATGTGGGGTTGAGAACAAAACCACCAATACACCAGCCAAGTAGAGAGAAAAGAATGATTTATTAAACACACGTGTGGGAGAAGTACACAACCTCACGGTCTGCATAGATCTCAATTAAAAAATACACATCACGCTGTTTTTGTATATCACAGTCCAGCGTCCTCATGCGTAAGCAGACAACATATCATACATCAGTTACAGTTAATGACCTTTGGACACTTCCTTTATTGACACTCTTCTGTATGTCTTGAAGAACTATTTCAGTCGTCTTAGACTGCAGATGTTTCCTATTCTTTTCGTACCCCTCTGGGGCACATCCGGAGTACATCCTGTACGTAACTGTAGCTGAGCAGGCACGTCTACAAGTTACAAGCAGAATGCTTTTCCTAAGGCCCTGAGTTATGCACGTTCAATAGCTTCTAAATTAACATGTCACTAATAAAAGCCCTATTATCTAATAATGTATTTTCCACACCTGGGAGAAATCAGAGCTGACGAGACAGGGGAAACGTAAACTGAACACACTCACATGAGACAAAGACCTTCAGAATAAAACAGGAAACTTACAGACACAGAGAACCAGACAAGACACTGAACTTACAAGCAGACACAGTGACACCATGGACAGACAGAGGGAACAGAGAAGTGGGAGCAGGCAGGCGCAGAGCAAAACCCTAACAAATGGCAAACCTTAACAAAAGACATAACAGAACAAACAAGAACATAGAATAATATAAAGAAACACAAAACACTGAGTCGTCAGACTCAGGACCATGACAGTATGTGAGAAGCAGAGACGACAGAGCTGCTGTTAGTGGGATAAGGAGTTTGTAAGCCAAAGCAAGGAGAACATAGTGTTTGAAGAAGTGGGCAGCAAGGACACGAGATAGGGAAGCAGGAGATAGAGAGGGATCAGCAGACACCTAGTTTTGGGAGACAAAGGTTGTTGATTTCTATGTATAAATGTGTGCTGCTGGGACTGCCCCAGTGGATGTTGATGTTGGATGCTGAGCTATGAAAATCCCCAAGTACATGTAATAAAATTAATTGATTATTTATTCTGAGAAAAAACAGGAATTGAATATTACACTGTTTTATGATGCATTATGCTGCTGATTTATAAGAAAATACTGTTTGTATATAATCATGGGCTTGCTTTCCTGATTGCAAAGAGAACAGGACATACTGCACGGGAGATTCTCCCATCTCAGGAGGAGAAAAACAGGAAGCCATGGTCGTAACTTAGGCTCACTGAGAGAGAGAAAGAATGTGAATGCTTAGTTTGTGAATTTACTGTTTTACTTTGAAGGTCTGTGAGTTTCATGTCTAATTAGGTTCAGCTGTTTCCTCCTCTGGTGTATCTCTTGTTACCTTGTGTGTTTATATAGTGTGGATTCGTCTGTGTTCATTGTCGCTCAGTCTGTGTTAACTGGTGTTATTAGCATCTCTCTACTCTTTATCCCGTGTGTCTCCGTATATTATGATTTCAGGTTTGGTTTCTGGTTTTCCCAGTTTAGTTCATGTCTAGCTTATTCCTCGTTTCCTGTTTGTCACTTTGCAACTCAGTAACTAAAGCTTACTTGCAGTACAGCTTTTGCGAGCCTTTGTGCCTGCCTTTGAGTCCTCCTTCACAACACCACATGACTGCCGCATCAGCCGGCAGTCATGTGGTGTTGAAGGCACTGTAACGTAACCACCCCACAATCATATTGAGAAACTGCAACAATCAGACGACGCTCTGTGAGCAAGCACTTTGGCAACAATGGAAAGGAAAAACTCCCTTTTGACAGGAAGAAATTACAGGCAGAATCAGGCTCAGGGAGGGGCAGCTAGGTGATGGGAGGAAGACAGATGGTAAATAGGTTCTTATTTAGCATTTTCTAGCTAAATAAGAATTTTAGCATTTTCTAGCATCTAACATTTTCTACTCTGAGCACTCAAAGCACTTTATGCAACATGACTCATTGACCTATTCACAGTTAGTATCTTGCCCAAGGAAATTTAGCATGCAGACCAGGGCAGCCAGGATTGGACCACCAAACTTCAGATTAGTAGATGACCTGCTCTACCTCCTGGGCTACAACCACCCCTAACTGCTCTAATGGGTGATGGCACTATGAGGTCTTTAAGATGAGATGGAGCCTGATTAAGAATTTGTATGTGAGGAGCAGAATTTTAAATTTGATTTGGGATTTAACAGGGAGCCAATGAGGAGGCAGTATGGGAGAAACATGCTCTTTTTTTCTAGCCCCTGTCAGTACTCTCAATGCAGCATTTTTGACCAGCTGAAGGCTTTTCACTCCATAATTAACTTTTGTGTATTAAGAAGATTCTTCTGTAACATTCACCTTCAAAGTAAAAGTTGAACCTTTTAAAACATACTGGCTTTAGCAACTTTAACCTTGAAGCTAAATGTTCTCTGTTTCTAGTTTGCATCACACTCGATGCAACACACTTGATCATTTCCACACAAAGTTTGCAAGACCATTGGAAACTGCCAGCAACTGGCTTGTGCACATTTTTGCATAGTGTATGAAAAGTTAGTAAACAAAGGGTTACTAACTTTTCTCTAGGCATTAATGACATTTCTAAAGTGTCCAAAGTACTAAAAATTGTACCCTTAGCTGATGATACAAACATTTTCTGCTCTGGTGATGATCTGCAGCATTTATTGGGTGAGATGACTAATGAAATAAGTAAACTGAAGTTCTAGCTTGATAAAAAGAAATGATCATTAAATTTGAATAAAACTAAAATTATGGTATTTGGAAATAGCAGTTAAAGTGCAAACGTTAAGATTCAAATAAATGGTGTTGATATTAAAAGAGTCAGTGAAAATCAATTTCTTGGGGTAATAATAGATGAATAACTTAACTGGAGAGCTCACGTAAGATATATTCATTTCAAAGTATCACGAAGCATTGCAATCCAAACAAGGCAAAGCAGGTATTAGACGGGACATCACTTCATATTCTCTACTCTTCCACTGTTCACTGGTTTCACCTTACTTAGACTTTTGTGCAGAGGACTGGTTTAAAAACTATAAAAGTACATTACATGTAGTTTTTACTCTTCAATGTAAAATGTAATGCAAGTTACAGGGATCATACAAACTATTCCTGCTGTCTGAAATATTGAAAATTGCTGATGTAGTGAAATTTCCAACCACACAAATTCTGTTCGAAGCAAAAAATAATGAACTACCAGGTAATATTCAGAGTACGTTTTTGTGAGACAAGGAAGTTATAATTTAAGGGTTTTTGTAGCTTCAAAGCTGTGAAGGTACATACTACCGGAAAAAGCTTTTGAGTTTCTGTTTCTTTCTCAAATTAACTTTGTATATTGTTACATGATCAAAAACACTACAGGAGCCAAGGGACAGCTAACAGACCCAGAGACACCAGCCCAAGAACCAGAGAACTTGTTCCTGTGCTGCCATGATTAGTGTCTTTGTGCTGTCTATCAGTCCAGCTTTGTCCAGCCACTGGTAGGATTCCTGGATATCAACCACCTCCGCCATCTGCCGGTGGTACATACATCCTCCTCTTTCTTGAGTTTCTGCTGCCGGAGGTATTCACAGTCATTTGGGGCCATCTTCGTGATGTATTCATGGATGTTTGTTGTCTCATCCTGGACCGTGGTGCTGACACTCACCAGTCCCCGGCCCCCTTCCTTCCGCTTAGCGTACAGCCTCAGGGTGCTGGACTTGGGGTGAAACCCTCCATGTATGGTCAGGAGCTTTCTTGTCTTGATGTCAGTGGCTTCTATCTCCTCCTTTGGCCAGCCTATTACCCCAGCAGGGTACCTGATCACGGACAGGGCGTAGGTGTTGATGGCCCAGATCGTGTTCTTACCGTTCAGCTGACTCCTCAGGACTTGCCTGATCCTCTGCAGGTACTTGGTGGTTGCAGCTTTTCTAGCGGCCTCTTCATGGTTCCCATTTGCCTGTGGGATCCCCAGGTACTTGTAGCTGTCCTCTATGTCTGCAATGCATCTCCTTGGTAGATCCTGCCCTTGATGGTGACTGTTGCTATGTACTTGAAGTTGGCCTCTAGTGTTGTATGCCACATCCCCATTGAGTTCCTGATGAAGGCTCTTAGGGTCCTGTTGATCTTATATAGTAGGCATTCCAGTATCCAGGTGTGGGGCATAGAGTCATAGGCCTTCTTGTAATCAATCCAGGCAGTGCACAGGTTGGTGACTCTAGTTTTGCAGTCAATTCAATTCAATTCCATTCAATTCAATTATATTTATGTAGCGCCAAATCACAACAGCAGCCGCCTCAAGGAGCTTTATATTGCACAGTAGATCCTACAATAATAGATACAGAGAAAAGCCCAACAATCATATGACCCCCTATGAGCAAACACTTTGGCGACAGTGGGAAGGAAAAACTCCCTTTTAACAGGAAGAAACCTCCGGGAGAACCAGGCTCAGGGAGGGGCGGGGCCATCTGCTGCGACCAGTTGGGGTGAGAGAAGGAAGACAGGATAAAGACATGCTGTGGAAGACAGACAGAGATTAATAAGAAGTATGATTCAATGCAGAGAGGTCTGTTAACACATAGTGAGTGAGAAAGGTGACTGGAAAGGAAAAACCCAGTGCATCATGGGAATCCCCTGGCAGCCTACGTCTATTGCAGCATAACTAAGGGAGGATTCAGGGTCACCTGGTCCAGCCCTAACTATATGCTTTAGCAAAACAGGAACGATTTAAGCCTTGGCTGATTGCTCAGTCCACCAGTAGCTGGCATTTTGCGCCTCTGGTATTCTTGCCCATCCCTTTCTGTGCCCCACTCATGTATTCACCCATGTGCCTGTTCATCTTAGCCGCTATGATGCCTGACAGCAGCTTCCACGTGGTGCTGAGGCAGGTAATTGGTCAGTAGTTGGAGGGGACCAGTCCCTTCTGGGGTCCTTGAACATCAGGACTGTCCGGCCTTCGGTTAGCCACTCTGGGTGGCTCTCGTCAACTAGCAGCTGGTTCATTTGTGCTGCCAGAGGCTCGTGGAGTGCAGTCAGCTTCTTCAGCCAGTAGGCGTGAACCATGTCAGGGCCTGGTGCTGTCAAACTCTTCATACTAGAGACCCTTTCTTGGATGTCTGCCACTGTGATGGTTACTGGGCCCTGTTCAAGGAGGTCGCTGTGGTCTGCCCTCAGATCCACTAGCCACTGAGCATTGCCGTTATGGGTTGTGTCCTTTTCCCATATGCTTTTCCAGTATTCAGTACTCTTCTGTCTCAAACCTTGGTGGTGCTGTTCTCATATTGTTCCCCTGCTACTGAGAGTGACGAAGACACTTCCTGTGTGTCTGTGTGTCTGAGGCTTTCAGTTGAGGAAACAGAGCAGTGACTGGGGAGGATCATTTGGCGAAATATATAAGGGTAAAGTAACAGGATAATTGATTACGGTGGTCAGGTCTGTTCAGAGGTGCAGCTTTGGACAAGGAATTTATAATTTAGTGACGATACGTTGTTGTAAAGGGGGACCATTGTTGTGTGTAAAACGGTGCAGCTTTTGACGAGGTTTTCAGTGTGTTGAACGGGTGACATTTAAGATTGTGTAAGATTTTGAGGTTGTTGTGTTTTATTTTTAATAGAGGGAGTTTTAATAAACATGGAGATGTGTAAGGGGGCCCATTAGTTTGGTAACAGTGCACTTAGAAAAAACCTGTCAGGTGATTTTGTTTTGTGTTTTGATGAGCTAATAATCAGCTCTCTTTTTCTCATTTTGTTGTGAAGCAGGCCTGAAAGAGAGTGAACTAACAGCGCTGACAAAATTCTTGGGAGAACGAACATAAGGTGGGCTTTACAGATTATAATTGGCTGAGGAGGAGACCTGATTGGTTGTGAGTCTCTGTTTAAAAGGATTGTAGTGATTCAATCCAGTCAAAAGCATAAAAAGAACTATTTTCCTAAAAAGGAAAAACAAAAAACAAATGAATGAGCTCAATTTGCTATTGTGGAGCATCTGATTATTTGCACAGGAGGCTCCACATTAGGAAGAATCTTGTGTGAAGGCATGGGAGTGAATGTGTGTGACTGGATCAAGGTGGGGATGAATAAATGTGGACAAACAAGTTACCATGTCAGCAAGAGAAATGGGATGCTTTGTTTTGCTTTTGTCATAAGCAGGACGAGTGGAAGACTTAATTCTGGGGATGCTGACTTTTGAGTTGCTTTGGGGAAATTTCTGTTTTACTGACTGGGGTTAGATTTTGGTATTATATTATATTGTTGGGTGTAGGCCAAATGCTAAAGGGGAAATATTTTTTGATATTACTCATGTTACCATTAACTGAAGTAACACATGATTGATAACTGTTCTGTTTTAAGTTTTATTTTTGTTATAACACAGATTGGATCATAATGGGGGAGAGTTGGTTATGAAATGTAAAGTACAAGCTTTTTGTTTCTAGGAAGTTCCAAGGATCCAGACTTTGCATGGAGCAAGGATTTTGAGAAGATTTGACATAATGATTAAATTGATTTTATTCCTTAAACACAGGTTTTCAGGGCCGGAGCGAAATACCTGAGAGGAGGATTGCTAAAGTGTTTGGAGAGATGATATGACTAACCTTTTTCCCTTTAATTTCTTAAGCCCGGGTGACGCATTTTGAGTTTTATTCGGACACACAGGTGATGTGTCCAAATAAAAAAGGGGGGATTGAAATAAGTTTTAGGATCATGTAATGACATTTATTTTGGTTTTGTTTGATAATTTAGATATGGTAAAACTGAGGCAGAAATTGTTATTTTTAAAGAAAGGATTAAAATGAACTGAATTCGGTTTAGAAGATAAAATGCTGTGTTCATAAGAAGTGGTACACCAAACTTAAAGGGGAATAATAATAATGGGGAAGATTAGCAAAGATTTTATGAGTAGAAAATGTGTGATTTCTTTTTGATTTTTAGAAAAAGCTGTTATAATGTAGGCTTTAAAAAACAGATATTAAATAGATTTATTTCTAGGGTGGAGAGAGCTTGTTGTGAGGATGTTAAAAGTGTCACTGACCCAGATGAATAGCATTCAGGATTACACACATAGAAATGATTTCATACACATTGCATTTTGTGCTTATTAAAGAAATGTTGCTCAAGTCAATAACTGAAGGTCAAAAGCTTTGGTTGGCGTTATGTCCAAGCAATTTATTGTGCAAGATGACAGAGCATGGAAGGCCGCACACGCCTACAGACATATAGAGTTCATCAACACACATGACAGTACTGATTCCAGGCCAAAGGCCTCAAATCCATTTAGCATTTAACTGAATAGGAGTTTCGCTTGTAACTAAACTGTGACATGTAAAATATTGAGATAACACATGCAGCTCCACATGAGTCTTATTATATAAAATGCAGTTACAGAATAACGAACGCTTGTCGAAGTGACCGAGGTTTTTTGCTTTAAAAAAGGACGAAAGGAAGGAATGCATTTATTTTGGTTAAGACTGATAAAGTATAATTAGAATGTACCCTTACATTAAGAGCAGCAAAATGAAATAAAATGTTATACCAAGAACTGAAATAACCCAGGAAATGCGAGTTTTTAGAATGAAGTTAGTGTTAACACATAGAAGTTGTTTCTAGGCAGCTTTTAGTTATGATGAAATTTATTCAGGAGTAATTGATTATATGCTTAAACTTAGTTGATTAAAGTGGTTGTTTTTTCTTTGATCCTTTAGTAGAATAAGTGTTTATGATGATTTGTCTTGTGAAAGGGTGACTTTAGATCAGAGTTACATGCAGCTGCGACAGTACAGGATGTTGATGATCAGATAAGGGAGAATAGAGCGAGCACCAGGAAATATATGTGAAAGCAGCGCTTTAAGACTGTTAAAATGCTGTGGACTGAGATGAGTTCAAGAATAACGTTCAAGAATACATATGAGTAAAAGTCCTAAACATGGTAGCTTGACCAAGTTTGAATAAAGAGAAAATTGACGAATATAAGTCAGGGAAGCGTAGTAGGGAGAAAGTGTTTTTATCCCTAATAGGAGAAGATTTCCAGGAGAGAGGGATCCAAAAAAGGACAGACCAATGGAGATTCACAAGTGCAAGGGGTCTCTCACCGGGTGTGAGTGAGTTCAGGGGTGAGGGAGGAGTGCTGATTGAGCTCTGCTCACACTCTTATTCTCTCCAGGCTCTGACCAACTTTAGGCTCACTGATACTTTGGTGTGATTAACCTCAAGCATGAGTGTTCTCAAGTGGGAGCTGGCGTTTTATTACTGGACCAACTAGAGGACATGAGGTCGTTGTCTGATTTGCTAAGTCAGAGGACGGCGAGAGAGGGTCAGAGTGGGAACAGTGACCTGGATGTCCATGATGCCATGGATGGAAGGGGGAGCAGCTGAATGGGCCGAGGAGTGACCCCACATAGTGTATGGCGACCTCTGGTGGTCCAGAGGTCGAGGGAGGGAGTGTCAGGAGTAGTAAAATATTATGCTGCTATTATTTGCTGCTATTTTTATAATCATCATTACCATTCTATTAATAACACTATGGATATTGCATTCAGATGTTTAAAAATATTGGTATCATATAAGTCTTTATTACAGGTTCAGTGAGAACCACTTTGTGGTGCTCACAGACATATTCAACCTGTCCTTGGCCCACGCTGTGGTACCGGTCTGCTTCAAATCCACCTCCATCGTCCCGATACCCAAAAACTCCAACCCATCTAGCCTCAATGACTACCGCCCAGTAGCACTCACCCCCATCATCGCTAAGTGCTTAGAGCAGCTGGTCTTAGCACACTTCAAATCCTGTCTCCCCCCCACCCTGGACCCCCACCAATTTGCATACCGCCAGAACAGGAGCACAGAGGATGCAGTCTCCATCGCACTGCACTCTGTCCTCTCACACCTGGACAACAACAACACCTACGCCAGAATGCTGTTTATAGACTTCAGTTCAGCATTCAATACAATCCACCCATCACAACTCATCAGGAAACTGACAGACCTGGGCATCAGTTCCCTCATCTGCAAATGGTTACTGGACTTCCTGACCAACCGCCCTCAACATGTCCGGCTGGATAACCGCTGCTCATCAACAATCACAATGAACACCGGTGTACCACAAGGCTGTGTGATGAGTCCTTTCCTTTACTCCCTCTTCACCCACGACTGCAGACCTGCTGATGGTTCCAACACCATCATTAAGTTTGCAGATGACACCACGGTGATTGGCCTCATCAGTGACAACGATGAGACCACCTACAGGGAGGAGGTGGATCGTCTGGCTGAGTGGTGCGACACAAACAACCTGCTGCTTAACACCGAGAAGACTAAGGAGCTCATCGTGGACTACAGGAGGAATGCTGACCCACATTCACCCATCCACATTAAGGGGACGGCTGTGGAGCGTGTGAGCAGCTTCAAGTTCCTGGGAGTCCACATCTCCGAGGATCTCACCTGGACAACCAACTGCTCCAAGCTGGTCAAGAAGGCTCACCAGCGCCTCTTCTTCTTGAGGACTCTGAGGAAGAACCACCTGTCCTCAGACATCCTGGTGAACTTCTACCGCTGCACCATCGAGAGCATCCTGACCAACTGTATAACAGTCTGGTACGGGAACTGCTCTGCCTCGGACCGGAAGGCGTTGCAGAGGGTCGTGAAAACTGCCCAGCGCATCGCCGGAGCACCACTTCCTGCCATAAAGGACATCTACAGGAAGCGGTGTCTGAAAAGGGCTGGGAAAATCATCAGAGACCCCAGTCACCCATCACATGGACTCTTCACCCTCCTGCCCTCTGGGAGGCGCTACAGGAGCCTCCGGACTAAGACCACCAGGTACCGGAACAGCTTCTTCCCCACAGCTGTCAGACTCCTGAACTCTGCCTCCTGACATCTGACCCACATTAAACTCATGGACTGAACATACACACACCCACAACCACTAGCACTTTATCACTATCACAATTATCCTAACTGCACTACTGTATAGTTCTGTGTAAATATCATTCTGTACATATGATAATTTTTAATCCTACAACTGTTTATAACTTGCATAGTTCACATTTCTGTATAACTGTATATCTCAGATTTCTGTATAGTTTTTATTTCATATTTATATCCTGTTCATAGCCTGTACATAGCTTGTACTCACTACAGCCTGTACATAGTTATAGTTATAGAATATTCATAACATCCTTCACACCGTGTACATTATAACATACCATAATAGACCCATTTCTGTAATATACTTACACATCTATATTATTGCTAATATATATTGTAATATATCTATATCACGGTTAAAGCACTTTCTGGATGGATGCAAACTGCATTTCGTTGCCCTGTACCTGTGCATGTGCAATGACAATAAAGTTGAATTCTATTCTATTCTATTCTATTTAAACTGTGGAGTTGAATCTATAACCCGAAATGCTTTTGAATCTATAATCTTAAAATGTTTATAGGCAGATTACATTGCATTATTTGAAAGGCTCACCTCTGAATATAATCTGGGCCTAAAAGTCTTCACAGGAAACTGCAGGTTTGCAGAGTGTGCAGGGCAGGAAGTGAAACCGAAAGCAGAGTCTGAGTGCAAGTATTTTGAGTAGGTTATGAATCTTTAGTATCTTTTATGTATCTATATCTTTGGATTAAGCTTTTAGTAGAGGTTCTTGATTAAAACATTTACTCAACATATTACATATATAGTTCCAATTAGGTTATTACATGTAAGGATGAGCCTGAAACACACACATAGTTTCAGTTGTGTACGTGCTGGCCTTCTGTCTAGTGGAAAGGTTACAAGGTCTAGCTGGGGAGCTGAGAGGTGAAACAAAGGGCAGCAGAAGCTGACACACACATACACCCACATACACACACACATATTAGATAGACTCATTTATATAGGTAAGAGTTTAATCATGTTTTGCTTGCAACTGCAAAATTGTGCCTGCATGAGTGACAGTTTGTGCAGAACGTGGACCTGATGTTCCAGACAGATAAGCCCGGGCAGGATGGTGACAGGAAGCACCTGGCTTCGAGGCGAAGAGATTGTTCTTTTAAACTATGTCAAAGTTAACTGAACATTTGTGGTTTTGGATTGACGTATGCTGTATTGTGTCTGCTTTGCAAAAGAGGGGGCTGTACTATCTTACCCCTATAAAACCTTTGTTCTGACTATTGTAAGACAGTTCAATACTGAATCTGCACAGTATTGGCTCCACGCTGCGTGTATTTATTAAATCAATTCAATTCAATTCAATTTTATTTATATAGCGCCAAATCACAACAAAGTCACCTCAAGGCGCTTTATATTGTACAGTAGATCAGTAGACAAATCTTCATCTAACTGCACCCAGCCGGATCAGTGGTCATTATTTTGGATTCCTCCTTCAGTTTCGAACCCAACAACACCTTGGCTGGTTCTGTGGAGAACAGCAGGTTTATTCTCCTGCCTTCTATCTGTCTGGTGTACCTCTTCAAGCGGCTGGCCAAGGCTGTGAGTTGAGGCTGCAGTTTCCAAGGCCTCAGGTATGGACAGCTTCCTGTACTTCTTAGGCACCTTCTTCATCGCACCTTTCTGCAACTCTGATAGTTGGCCAACTCCAAGCCCATAGCACAAGTCACCATCAAGTGCGGGATCTACCAAGGAGATGCTCTGTCCCCACTGCTGTTCTGCATAGGCCTGAACCCCCTCAGTGAGATCATTAACAAGACTGGCTACGGATACCGACTACGGAACGGAGCGGTTGTCAGCCACCTCCTGTACATGGATGACATCAAGCTGTATGCCAAGAGTGAACGAGACATCGATTCACTGATACACACTACCAGGCTATACAGCAATGACATTGGAATGTCGTTCGGACTGGAGAAGTGTAGTCGGATGGTAACAAAGAGAGGGAAGGTAGTCAGAACTGAGGGGATTGAACTACCAGAAGGCAACATTGCAGACATAGAGGACAGTTACAAGTACCTGGGGATCCCACAAGCGAATGGGAACCATGAAGAGGCCGCTAGGAAAGCTGCAACCACCAAGTACCTGCAGAGGGTCAGGCAAGTCCTGAGGAGTCAGCTGAACGGTAAGAACAAGATCCGGGCCATCAACACCTACGCCCTGCCCGTGATCAGGTACCCTGCTGGGGTAATAGGCTGGCCAAAGGAGGAGATAGAAGCCACTGACATAAAGACAAGAAAGCTCCTTACCATGCATGGAGGGTTTCACCCCAAGTCCAGCACCCTGAGGCTGTACGCTAAGCGGAAGGAAGGGGGCCGGGGACTGGTGAGTGTCAGCACCACAGTCCAGGATGAGACAAGAAACATCCACGAATACATCACGAAGATGGCCCCAACTGACAGTGTGCTCAGTGAATACCTCAGGCAGCAGAAACCCAAGAAAGAGGAGGAAGGCGAGGAACCATCATGGAAGGACAGGCCCCTGCACGGTATGTACCACCGGCAGATAGAGGAGGTGGCTGATATACAGAAATCCTACCAGTGGCTGGACAAAGCTGGACTGAAAGACAGCACAGAGGCACTAATCATGGCAGTACAAGAACAAGCTCTGAGTACAAGATCCATAGAGGCTGGGGTCTATCACACCAGGCAAGACCCCAGGTGCAGGCTGTGTAAAGATGCCCCAGAGACAATCCAGCACATAACAGCAGGGTGCAAGATGCTAGCAGGCAAGGCATACATGGAACGCCATAACCAAGTGGCCGGCATAGTGTACAGGAACATCTGTGCCGAGTATAACCTGGAAGTCCCGAGGTCAAAATGGGAGATGCCCCCAAGGGTGATGGAGAATGACCGAGCTAAGATCCTGTGGGACTTCCAGATGCAGACGGACAAAATGGTGGTGGCTAACCAACCGGACATAGTGGTGGTAGACAAACAGAAGAAGACGGCTGTAGTGATCGATGTAGCGGTTCCGAATGACAGCAATATCAGGAAGAAGGAACACGAGAAGCTGGAGAAATACCAAGGGCTCAGAGAAGAGCTCGAGAGGATGTGGAGGGTGAAGGTAACGGTGGTCCCCGTGGTAATCGGAGCACTAGGTGCGGTGACTCCCAAGCTAGGCGAGTGGCTCCAGCAGATCCCGGGAACAACATCGGAGATCTCTGTCCAGAAGAGCGCAGTCCTGGGAACAGCTAAGATACTGCGCAGGACCCTCAAGCTCCCAGGCCTCTGGTAGAGGACCCGAGCTTGAAGGATAAACCGCCCGCAGGGGCGTGCTGGGTGTTTTTTTGTTTTTTATATATATATATATATACATATATATATGTGTGTGTCTGTGTGTGTGTGTGTGTGTGTGTCTGTGTGTGGTGAACATACAGTAAAATAAATATCTAAATATTTGTATGTATTATTTCATATCCACTAGTCTGAAAAATAATGATGCTGCTCTATGTTCACTTCATCTCAGCACCTGTTTGTGTCACTTTTTCTGATGCTGCAGGCCGCTGTGTCTATTTCATATTTGAATTGGCCTTTTATAGTTTTCTTCTACTGTTTTTTTTTTGTTATTCCTGTTTAAGAAAGACATGGTACAGAGAGAGTGGAGCTGCCTGTAGCTGTCTGTGGTGCTGAAGCTTTCAAACATTTCATACCAACACTGACTACAACTGTCACCACAGGGGGGCAGCATAGAGCCAGAGAGTGTTAGTGTAGCTGTTCAGCCCTATAGTAAGAAACAAGAAGACTGATGAAGGAAAAAGTTTCTTCCACTGGTGTAACACAGGTTTGTATGAAGTCACACTAACTAACCAGCAGTAACCCACATTTGATCAAAGCAGGGGCAGAACTTTAATAACAGGTTATAATGTGTCATCACAGTTGTTGTCAATCCAAACACACTTTCTGATTTTTGCTGTTTATTGTAAAAGAACAACACACTTATGGTCTGACCTAATGCTGTAGTGCAAAAACAACTATACAAAGTCGTCAACACAGAAAACCTTATGTGAAATATTTGGTTTCCATCTTGCATCTTACAAAAAAATTGAAAGACAACTTCCATATTGAATGCAATATTAAATCTAAATTTAATTGTGTTATGTGAGTCATTTATCATTATGACTCACATAACACAATTAAATTTAGGTTTCATTTCTTTATGTTCACATATACAGAGGTATAAAACTGTCCTTCTGATATTCCAACTGATCAGAATCTTTAGAATTCTTATTGATCAAACATATTTTTTGCTGAACTGTTAGAAATAAGACATTTACTGTAGTTTTAGGACCAAGAGACTGATGAATAAACCAAGTAAACCAAAGTAAAGACAAGCTGCACTTTGACTTTTATTAGAACAATTTGCTGGAACTACAGAGTAATGAAGTACTTCAAGTTTTTGTGTGGATGACTTCCAACCTTACTGTACAGCACAGAGCACAGAGGGACAATATATGTAATCAATATATGATGCAGAATGAACAAGTAACAACTGTGAGCTGAGTCTGAGGCTCATGCAGGACATTTCATAGTGAGGTGTCTTTGGTTGGATTATTCAAACATTTACATCAAAGCACCAAACTCATTTCTCACAGATGAAGGTCTTAGAAACATGATCACCAAAATTATATCCAGGTGACCGTGTCCATTTCCCATCACTGTCACAGCAGACTCCATAGTAACCATAACTGGGAATCTCATATCCTTCTGCCCAGAACCTGTCAGAGAGATCAAATCTGATATGAAACTGGACTAAACTCATAACTATTGTCACATTCATATAAATATGAGTCTCTTTTGGAATATTTCCAATATTTGCTGTATTTCTTTCCCAGGTTTCTCGCCCACTTTCCCTCCTTTAGACTTTTCTCTGAGAATCATCATGCACACTAAAACAGCTTTCAAGCTTTGATGAATATGAAATCTTCCTGCTGTAAAAATGGAGAATAAAAAGAAGTCAGAGCTGACTTTCTGCTGTTTGAAACGGTTTTGTCAGCTGTTTACAGACATCACTTTGAAATGTGTGTCTATCAGGTCATATTTACTGAAGCTTCTTCCTTCATATGTTCTGAAGTTTTACAAACACCAAAGAAGAAGAGACAGGAATTCTCTGAAACAGTTTTTCTTCTGTGAGAAAAGAAACATTACAGCACAAAAAACATGAAGACAAATTGAACAAAGTGAAATGTGTCGGTCGCTGCTTTGAACATTTTTCAATCCTGATTTCTTCAAACTGACTTGTTGTAACTGAACGTCATCACAGACTGCAGATGAAGAGAGTTCAAGCACAGCTGTTCATTCAAAGAAGGATTTCTGCTTTTCTTTACATTCAGTTTGTGGGGCTGTTGGAAAATAGCTCAACTCATGTATTGCTGATCTATCTTCCAAAACATCAATGTTTCACTTCTAAATAATAACTCTGGAATAGAAACAAACTAATGTCTCACGTTTGTGTCAGCGCTGATCCGTCCACCCATTCCCATTTATATCCTCCTGATGACTGTTTGGCTCTCAGACCAATCCAAGAGTATCCTCTCATGTTCAGTTCACTGATAAATTCCTGTTTGAGAAGAGACAAAAATATTGTCTCCAGTCATAATTCAGCACTTCTGTTGTCGTAACATCATCTTGTGAATCTGTCTGAAGGAAGAATAAATGTGATGAAACTTTTCTTCCATTGTGCAGAAATCAGAACGAAATCCATCAGAGTGGAGACAGGAAGCAGGTCACAGACACAAGTAACAGATGACTGTCAGTTCCATCAAAGATCACACAGACATGAACAAACACACCCACCTGTTCCTCTTTGCTGTTTATCATCACCAGATCAGCTCCTTTATCCTGACAGTCTCTCCTGCTGTCAGACCAAGTTTTCCTCTCAGTGGATTTAAAGTAACAGCTGCTTCCAAATCTCCTCCATCGATCAGGACACTTCTCTTAAAGTCAAACACATGTTTTAAAGACAGACTTTGTGTCATGTTGTATCACATTAATAAGATCTCTGATTTCAGTCTTTAGTCAAAAATCTTTGGTTCCTGTCATTTTCCCTGTAAATCCTTCATTTAAACTCAGGTTTTCTCTCTTATTCATAATTAACTGAAACTTACATTTATACAGAAAAACTGTTACACAGCATCAAACATTTAGGATTCAAAATAAAGACACAATCAGGTTATCACTGTGTAATACTGATGTTTTCTATTAGTTATTCAAACTTTGTTACCTTCTATCTTCTCCTTCAGCTTCTTCACTTCTTCCTGTAGCTGACTGTGGTTTTTACTCAGTTTATCATAACTGCTCTGTAACTGACTGTTACTCCAACCAACTGAAATATTTCAGTGAAACCAAAATAAAATAAAATGAGTGAAACATTGAACAGAAATAATCTTCTTCCTCTGCATTGTCAAATATATCAATAAGAGTCAGAAACTTGTGCAGCCATTGTTCTTTAACATGTCCTGTGGGTGGAGCTGTTAGAACTACAGGAAATCTGATGAGCTAAATACGTATCAACTGTGAACAAAAACCACTGACAAGATTCAAAATAATTGTGCTTCAGTGTGGAGGAAGAAGGTGAAGAATCAAACAGCATTTTTACACCTGTAGTCAGAGATGTTCTCTATATGCTGTGAAAGAATAGATTCTGACTCATGTGACATGTGCCTGTTCTCACTGAAAATATGTCTTTTTACATTCAGTCAAAGCTGCTCTGAAGCTTCAACACTTCCTCTTTCTGCTTATTTATAATTAATAAATGGTTCTTCTTGCAGCTTCCAGGAACTCCTGTTACAGTTTTTCCTGCTTTCAGATGTCCTTTTGCAGGGGTCTCTGTTCTCACATCATAGCCACCGTGTTCAACACTCGATTTCATTGCTATCAAACATTACAGTACGATTCACTTTCTAATTTTGAACTCCAGCTGTTTGAGTTACACCTGAACTCTACTGCGCTTTTGTTGTGTGACCTCATATACTGTCCTCCCAAGTTTTATAAGAATTTTATCAAAGAGTTTTCAGATTTTATGGCTCGAATTGTTCTTTAATTCGACAGTTTTTTAATCCTTAGCTTAGGATATTAACATCCATGTCTGCTGTGACTCTAAACTTCTGGTCAAGGACTTTTTAAATATTATTGACTCTTTTAACCTGACCCAGTGGGTTACCGGTCCCACGCATGAAAAAGGTCACACACTGGACTTGGTGCTTTCCCACGGGCTGGATGTGTGCATTACAGAAATATCTGAGTTGCGTATCTCCTTTCATTTTCCTATGTTGTTCACTCTAACGCTGCGCTGCTCGGTAGATAAGCCTTGCGCCCCAGCGTGCAAAAAGCGAGCACTTAATGCTCTAACAGCGGCCGCTTTTTCTGCTGCCTTCATGGACTCTGGAACAATGAACTCCAACTGTAAAAGTGTTGAGGACCTTTCGGACATTCTTCATTCTACCTGCACTGATATCTTGGGCTCTATTGCTCCGTTGAGGACTGTGCACGCTAAGCAATTTTCACAGCCATGGTTGAATGAACATACGCGCTCCCTTAGATGTGACTATAAACGTGCCGGAAGGAGATGGAAAAAGGACAGATTGCACGTTTCTCTACAGATTTTAAGGACTCGTCTTTCTGCTTACCAAGAAGCTGTAAAAACTGCAAAGACACAGTTTGTCTCAAACTTAGTGTCAGTAAACAGTCACAGGCCTCAGATCATCAAAACGCCCCTCTGATTGTCTCCCCCCAAGCTTGCTTAAAAACACTTTTAATACTGTTGGGCCTTTATCCTGAGATTAATTAATACGTCCCTTGCTACAGGCTGCATCCCATCATGCTTTAAACAAGCTGTAGTTCAGCCTCTTCTTAAAAAACATGTCTCCTACAGGGTCCAATTTAAACTTTTACTTTTTGTTATTAAGTCGCTTTACGCCCGAGCCCCTTCTTACCTGTCTGAGCTCCTTTCTGTTTATGCTCCAGGAAAAACTATGAGGTCTAGCTCAAAATTAATGCTGTCCATCCTACGGACTAATCGCAAATCGGCGCTAGAGCCTTCTCTGTGGCAGGTCCCAGACTTTGGAATAGTCTCCCCCTAAATATTGGATCTGCACAAACACTTGATCAATTTAAATCACTACTAAAGACACATTTTTATGCCCTGGCTTTTAACACACTATGACCCAAACATTTTGGTCATATTTTATTAGTCCTAGTTATTGTTTTAATTCTTTTATTATCCTATCATTGTTTTACATTGTTATTATTGTTTTACATTATTTCTTTTTAATGGCATTTTTGTATTGTTGAGCACTTTGTACAGCATCATCTGTCTTATAAATTTGACCTTGACCTTGACCAGGGCAGAAGGTCAGCTGAAGATCATCAACAGATTTTAAACTGACTGCACCTGCATCAGTCTGCAGCAGATGCTGCTGCCTGTCTGCTTTGTTGATATAATCCCAGAATCACCGTGTTGAGTGAAGAGTTTGAAGGAACAACAAGAACATTCACTCCACCTCCACAACACACACAAGATATGAGCCAGGAATCATGCACACAGACACACACCTGCTAATCAGTGCTAAGCAACAGACTCATGAAATACTAGAAGCTCAGTCAGCAAAACCAACTTGTTGGTCAGGCTGTACCACACAGCAGCTCATATTATTGATCAGAGAATTAAAAATGCCACCGTACAGTTTTTATGAAGAGGGAAACTATCCTTAGAGACCAAAACTCATTTAGTCCTGAATGGAAACATGTTTTTACTGCAGCAAAGGTGCTCATTTTAACATGGGAGTCTGTGGGGACTGACTGGCTTTCAGCATCAGCCTCCAGTGGTCATTAAAGGAACTGCAGTTTTCGGTGCTTCTGTGTTAGCTTCAGGTACTTCCTGTATTTGCTGTGGCAGAAGGACACGTTCTGGTTGTGAAGCTGCATGTTTGTTGGCTGCTGGGATTCAGTATCAGTCATACATTCATTTGCAGGAGAAGTTCAGAGGTTGTATCTTATCTTACAGCATATGGACAGGATGATGATCCCAGCTAACATCAGGAGGCACAGCACTCTTAGAGCCAGTGTAGCACATCTGAAAGAGCCCTTCTGGACTGAAGGAGGATTCTGAGTCTGTGGTCCTGTTAGAAAGCAGTGTGGATGTTGGTTTGTGGTTATTTCCTGTAACTCTGTATTTAATAGACCTGTGGTTGTGGTTGTATCAGCTTAGCTTCATAATAGGGCCAGTTTCCAAAAAACAAGGAAATATTATATCTGCACTGTGACTAAAGTGCATAAATCAATTTCCTGTTCACAGAGCTCTACAAACCAACGGGGGAAAACATGTAAACTATAAACGTTCATACAGTACATGGAGAAACAGATGTTTGGTGGGCTGCAGTTATTGAGCATTAAAACCTGACTATAACTAACTGGAATTAAATTTATTTTCATAAATTACTTACCTCCTTGCTGTGACTGAAAATCATCATAACTTTCTCTGATCTCATCTGCACTCTCGTAGGTGTTCACCTCCCTCTGCTCCCACTCTGCTCCGTCCTCCTGCTCCTTTCTGCTGCATCTCACATTTCTTGATAGATCTGGTTTGACATTAATATCTGAGGACATCTTGAAAGATCTGAGACAGCTGAACAGGAATTTAAACTGTACTCTAACAGTTCTGCAGTGCTAACACTGTTAGATATAGGGCTATGCTGTACTCTGTTTCTAGTCCAGCCTTCTGTCTGCTTTCAGACAGGAAGAAGCTTTGAGGAAGTGGCTGCATGCAAAGAATGACAGACCCAAATTTTTATTTCATTACTATGCATGAAAACCTCCAGTGTGGTGGAACACACAAATGGGACATTTCATTGTATTTATATTTGCAAAGATACTCAGAATAACGGTCAAAACATTTGCATGAAACAAAAATTATTTCATTTTTCTTTGTTTAACATAAGGTGAGTTCATGGTGAAACAAACCACAACCACAGTCATACCTCATGTTCACAGTGTGTATGAAGCAGGAAATGTCTCTTTGTCAGTAACACCTTTTTCTGTTGCCTGATAGAAAAACATGTTAAACTGTTGAAGATGTTATGTGACTAAAGTTACTAAATATTTTTTTTAGTATTTTTCAGTCCATTAATAATATTACATTCTTACATAATATGAGGCTTTATTCACTCAGCGTCAAAGCCCAACAAAGTTACAGCCACTTCAAAGAAAGCTTCACTAACAACAGTGAACAGCAGCTAACAGAGGCTAATCAAGGCTAACAGCAGCGCAAGCAGCAGCATTACCAACAATTCAGCATATCTTCAAACCTCACTATTGCTGAGCTTCACGGACTCAATGACTCATATCAGAATCCTATCACAAAGTTTTATAACCTTTTCCATAGTAAATACAGATTGATGCTTACACCTCATTGACAGCTGTGGAAAACAGTGGAGTGACAGCCTTCAACAGATTGGAAAAACTATGGGGCAGATCTGGTCCAACCAGTAGTAGAAGCATGCAGGCCAACTGCCACTGTTATGGGGTACAATCTAAATGTTATGTTTTTGGTCTCTCTATAAGTTTCATGTACCTGGGTCATTTGACACAGTGTTTTGGTTATTTTGTACTATGTGTAAAGTTCACTTTGTCTTTAGTTTATGCTATAGAGTCAAGTTATCCTGTTTTGAGTTTCTTGTGTTTCCTGTTTTGTTCCCTGGTTATTTAGTAGTCTCTCCCCCTCCACTCTGCGTCTCTGTGTATTTCCTGTTTTATTGTGAAGGTCCATGTCTTATGTCAGTGTGTTCTCCTTGTCTTGTCGTGTCAATTCAGTTCAGCTTAGTCTCCCTTCTGTTTGCCATTTCGTGTCTCCCTCTGTGTGTATTTATAGTGTGTGTCCTCTTGTGCTTGTTGCTGGCTTGTCTGTGTTGTCGCCCCGTGTCTCCCTGCATCTCCTTTTAAGGTTTCAGGTTAGTTGTGTTAGGTTTTTCCAGTATAGGTTATCTTTAGGTTTTGCTCATACCATCGCCTCTTCTGTTTGTATTTCCACCATTTAAATAAAGCTCACTCGCATCTTAAGCCGTGCCTGCATCTTGGGTCCTAATTCTCAACCGCACTACTGCCTGCCCCAGCAAACCGTTACAATAACATGTTTGTCATATAGCAGCCACTTTAGCTATACTTATGCACTTGAAGTATCTACTGACATCTAAATGCAACAAGCTTTACAAACTTTAACTTTAATGTACCACAACTGCACAAAACCTGTTTATCACCTTTTGTCTGGTGATGAAAAAAATGTAAAGGCAGTCTTTTGGTAAGATATCTTGTTACCTTCAGTTTCCTTTCATTTTGGTTGATATAGTCAAAGAACTATGAGGGGTCTGAAACAACCATAGAACATTTACTCAACAAGACAGAAGACGTTGCCAAAAGGCTGTACTAAAAATAAAGATTTCCTTTGAGTGGTTTACTCACACTACTTTCAGCCAGAGATTAATAATAACTCAAAATTAAATGGAGAGAGGTGTATAAACACATAGTGAGTGAAAGAGATGACTGAAAAAGAAACACAGCCTGGACCTAATGCAGCCTAACTAAGGGGGGATTCAGGGTCACCTGATCCATCCCTAACTATATGCTAGATAGCATATCTAGCATGCTGGTTAGATACCATATTTCTAAGATTTCCATGGCCTAGTACAATAACCTCAGTTTTATCTGAATTTAGAAGCAGAAAGTTAGAGGATCGCATCCGTAAGGGAGATGAATGGAAAACGGTCCAGTACTCATCCGGGTCACTTTGAGTATCTTGTAATGCCTTTTGGCCTCGCCAGTGCTCCAACAGTGTGGTCATGCAATAGTGCAATAGTGAATAATGTACTCAGATACTGTTTTAACCACTTTGTGTTTGGCTATCCGTCAAGTACATTCCGTTGTGAAACAAAAAACTGGCACCTCATTTCATTGGTACCTTTGAAATTCAATGTGTCAGCCCAGTGACTGTCCGATTGAATCTGTCTGTGAAGGTTCTCAGTCATCCAGGTCATCGTAGTCAAAGGAGTTTGCAAAGAAAAGCGTCTGGACTTCTTTAAGTTGCTTGAAGACGTTTCACCTCTCATCCGAGAAGCTTCTTCAGTTCTAAGGTCAAATGGCCGAGAGTCCCAGATTTAAACCCAGTGGGAGTATCCCCCCAAGGAGGGACAAAGGACCCCCTGGTGATCCTCTAATCACATGAGCCAAGGTGTGAAAGCTTGGCTCATGTGAAACCCTGGCTGATTAGGTCCCACACCCGCTTTCACACCTTGGCGCATGTGATTAGAGGATCACCAGGGGGTCCTTTGTCCCTCTTTGGGGGGATACTCCCACTGGGTTTAAATCTGGGACTCTCGGCCATTTGACCTTAGAACTGAAGAAGCTTCTCGGATGAGAGGTGAAACGTCTTCAAGCAACTTAAAGAAGTCCAGACGCTTTTCTTTGCAAATTCCTTTGTCCAATTGAATCTCCCTCTCAACATGAAAGTTCACATTGTGCTCCATGTTTTGGGTTTGGGGTTTGCTCTTTAACAATTCACCCCACCTACATGAGCACTGTATGGGATTTTGGAGAAATCGTCTGGGGATTTTCTTGGAGTTCTGCATTTGGGTCCTCTCATTGCCTTCAATGTCTGATTCTTCAATGTCTATCTAGTTTCTTTCTGAGTCATATAGCTTTTAAAATTTGAATTTTGAACAGGAAGTAGCAGCAGACAGAATCAGAAAGACAGAGGGGCAACTTCATTTCTGCTTTGCATTGTGGTTAGCAGACCTTTTAATGAGAGCACATTTGAAATTTTAAAAAGCTAAAAGGTTATTTATAAACAGATTTTAGCTGGCTGTCACAACACAGAAACAGATAGTAACTCAGCACCAATAATCTGCATATAATGCCTTTTTCATGAGCCTTACTGGTTTCATGACTCTGTACACGTCATAAGTACATAGAAGCACATGAGTGTCACAGAAAATATGAGGTTGGGAACTGTGTCACTGCTGTATTTCCCCTCGGCACAGACTGGCCACCACAGCCTCTTCAATTCACACACTTTTTCCAGCACACACATGAAATGTTTTTGACTGAGCTCCTCTGCTGTTGAGCCCGACTGAGGGAACGGTCTTTTTTTATATTGTTCTATTCCAGCTTCTCCCAACCAGTCCACAGTGTGCTTATCCACTTACTGCATGTGTCCCCAGGTCATGGTAATTTACCAAAATAAAGATGCAGTCACTCTGTTTTTAAACTGAAGCTCCCTCAATAACTCGGAATCATCTTTAGTAAGAATTGGGAACCCTCCCATCTATTCCACACCTCCTTGTGACAGTTATGTCTTAGACTGGATGTCATATAGAGGTGAAGCTGAAACATTTTGTGACTAAAAATAACATGGAACTATTTTTAGATGTTTAAGCATCTTTCAGCATTTAAAGATGAATTCCATAATTCAAGGTTTTTAAATATGTGGATGTGCAATATTTTAGTGTAATATTAATAATTCATATCATCATTAAATGTCACCACAGGAAGCAGCATAGAGCCAGAGAGTTTTAATTTAGCTGTTCACCCTCATAGTAAGAAACAAGAAGACTGATGATGTTACAGTGTAGGTAGGAAGTAGACCCAAACCCAGGATTCTAGATAAAACAAATTTATTTACAGTGAAAAGTACCAGGCAGATATATAAAAGTCCCGTCACTGTGGCTACCCAAGGTGATCTCCTCCACAATCTCCACACAGTGCTCGTGTCCATGAAAAGTGAATAAACAATTTATAAACTCCAGCTCCAATCCATGGATCCGCTCCTGTGGAAACACACTCCTCTCCTCATTCCTCGAGAGGGTAAATGCAAAGAGTAAACTAGGGAGTCCTTCTCAAGTGAGGTTTTCAAAAAACTAGTCACAACTGTACCGACAAGATAAACTCAACGATCTAGCATTGACTGGAACTCAGCCACACTCTTAAGTAGAACAGTCCTGAAGAGGCTAATCAGCTGCAGCTGATGGCGGCTGACGAGCGGCAGGTAAGGCTGCCTTCAGCAAGACAACACTTCCAGGTTGACTGATCACCCAGTGCCTAAAACTGGAAGCGCGAGCGTACACATAGGCTGCGTCCAAATACAAGGGAAGGATGCTTCAAATGTCATATTTGGAGACAATGACATCACAGGATTGCAATGAAGGCTGTCCAAATTCGAAGACTCCTCCAAATGTGGCGACAAATGTGTTCTTGTTCTCCCTGAATTTCAAGGATAGGTGAGATGTATCCTTCGTGTCCTACCATATCCCAGGATTCATTATGAATCATACAGGAGATTTTTTTTATAACGATGTTAGTCAAAGCGGGAGAGGAATACACTTTCAAATGTAATATATGAAAATCTGGTGGTACAAAAGTTAAGTTTTTATAGCGGTTGTGTTGTTAAGCTATGGGCATCTGCATAGCCATGTTTTTTTTAAATTATAAAATAATAATAAACTAGCTTGTATGGTGGGTCCTATGTTTTTGTCATGTATTGCCGCTTACATAAAGCTAATTTAGTTTTTTCGAATTAACCTTTTTGTGATATATTTTAGGGAACAAAGAGCAAAAAGCTCAATTTATTAAAATAAGAAGATAACGATCACCTCTTCACTGGGGTGAAGAATTTGGCCACTTTGACATGGAGGTACAAGAATAAATCAGTTAACATATCATATTCTGTTGTGTCCACATACTATTGCATTTGTTCTGTAGTAGCATTTACCAGAAGCGCTAGAGGGCGCTAGTGAGTATGTTGTTGTTGTGGTATTTGGGAAGAAGAAAACAGGAAAAAACATAAAAACAGTTATCAGAGTTATCTCCGGTGATCCTCTGTTCCTACCTGCGTGTGTGTGTAATGTCTGCTGAACTAACACCATACAACAAGTGGCGACGAGAGTAGTGGTGATTAAGTTATGGCTCTGCTCTCTTTGCAACCGCTGGCTGTGTTCCTGGATTGTCCGGGCGAACCGAAAATTCCATTTGCTGCATCGAAAAAGTTGTTTGATAACTACTTACTTGCGATCGGGGGTAATGACTTTGCTACGGAGAGGAAGAGGGCCCTGCTCATTCACTGCTTGGGAACGGAGGGGCAACGAATCTACAGCGCCTTACCACTCACTACGGATGATTACGAGGGATCCGTAAAGGCTTTGGAAACGTACTTTCATCCTAAAGTCAATGTTGTCGCCGAGAGATACCGCTTCAGACAACGAGCCCAATCTGTTGGTGAGTCTACAGATCACTATGTTGCAGCACTGCGTGAGCTCGTGAAACAATGTAAGTTCGGAGCTATGGAGAATGAAATGTTGCGGGATCAACTTGTAGAGGAGACAAATAATGCTCTTATACGTGAAAGACTGCTAATGGAGGAGGATTTGACGCTTGATAGAGCTTTGGTAATTGCTAGGCGTACAGAGGCTGCAATAGCTGATGCAAAGGCTGTTGGTGAAACAAAGCCTGTTGCCACTGTTCAAATACAAAAGATGCGCAAGCCAAAATACAAAGCAGCTAAAAAAAAAAAAAAAAACAGCTCCGACGTGCTACCGTTGTGGTTCAGCTGATCACAAAGCCAATGATAAATCCTGCCCCGCAAAAGACTGCAAATGTAATACATGTGGGAAAATTGGACATTTTTCGAGAGTCTGAAAATCTTCCCATAAGCCTGTTAATGAAGTGACTGTGCCTGAAATGTGTGTTTTAACTGTTCACAATTGTGTCAGTAGTGATCTAGCTAAACTGATGTGCACTGTTACTGTCACTGTACCAAATACTGCACAGGCATGTACTGTTAAGCTAGTAGACACAGGGTCTAGTGTTTCCATACTGCCTGAACATGTTTACAGCACAAATTTTGGCTCACTTAAGTAATCCAGCTGTTCAGCTTATTACATATTCAAAAGAGAAACTGGATGTATTAGGGTTTCTTAGAGATGACATTACTTACAATGGCAAGAGTGCCTCCACAGATCTCTACATTGTGAGAATGGGAACACCCATACTGGGCATGGACTTGGTGACTGCCCTCCAGCTACACATAAAAGGGGGACAATTAGTCCTTGACAGGAATGTGAGTCTCCAGTTGCATTCAGATGTGCAAAGGACTTTGTACATAAAGTGAAGGTGCGACCTGAAGTGAAGCCAATACAGCAGAAACTTCGACGCTTACCCCTGTCAGTCCGTGATGCTGTTTCCGCAGAACCTTGAGGAACATGGCATCATAGAGAAAATTGATGCATCTGAATGGGTCTCCCCAATCGTAGTCACTAGAAGGAAGACTGGTGACATACGCATGTGCGTTGATTTGAGAGAACCTAACAAAGCAGTGGTCGTTGACAGTCATCCCTTGCCACTGATAGAGGACATACTGTCTGAGCTGCGTGGGGCTGTCATGTTCTCCACCCTGGATCTTAAATCTGCCTACCATCAGCTGAAACTACATGAAGAGAGTAGAGGGCTCACTGCTTTCATTACACATGAAGGACTGTACCAGTACTGTACAGTCCCCTACGGGTTGAGTTCAGCGCCTGCAGTGTTCCAAAAGATAATGACACAAATCCTGCATGGCCAGAAAGGGGTGCAATGCTATCTTGATGATGTCATCATATACGGAGCTTCAGAAGCTGAACATGAGGCCAACCTGCGTGCTGTGTTACACAGCATCAACAATGCAGGACTGAAACTCAATGTTGACAAATGTCAACTCCATCAAACTACTCTGAGCTTTCTGGGTCAAAAGATCGGTCCAGAAGGTCTGCTGCCAGATGACTCTCATGTCACTCTGATCCTGCAACCCTGCGCTAATTTTTTGGCTTGAGTGCATGGTACAGCAAGTTTGTGCCAAATTACGCGACTGTTGTTGAACCTATGAGAGCTCTTCTGCATAAAGACTGTTCATTCCACTCGAACAAAGCACCTCAAGTAGCGTTTGTTCATCATTCAGTTCCTTTCTGTAGTTTTCTCTCATGAAGGGAATCCAAAGGCATTTATAAGTGACAACGGCTTTCAATTTCTCTCTGCTGAGTTCGCTGACTTCCTCAAAAGCAGGGGAATCCAACATCTGAGATCCTCAGTGTATTACCCAAGAGCTAATGGGGAAGTTGAGAGATTCAATAGATGTGTTAAAGACTGCCTACAGACCGCATCGATTCAAGGACAACCCTGGAAATCGTTCCTGAGAACTTACCTGATGGACTACAGGGCAACCCCTCATTCAACAACTGGAGTTTCCCCTTTAGAACTGCTTCATGGACGATGAATGAGAACAAAGTTACAGGTAATGGATATGCCTGTCCCCCAGACAGAGAGGCATACCATCAATCAATCAATCAATCAGCTTTATTCGCCACATGCAGGTTGCCCTGCAGTGGAATGGACCCGCCCCCCGACCTTACACACACAACACAGACATCACATGGGGATACAAGTCGGAGATCGGTAACATTACAGAAAACCACTGAAATGTACACTACAATGGGAAAGTACAAGAGGAAAAAAAGAGACCTCTACTCATGCTGGGCTCCTGGGAGGACAGCATGAGAACAGGAAACAAAAAAAACTCCTCTGCACAGAAAGCACATAAATGTCCACAGCACAACATTATGGAACACGTGACAAGCCACAGGGGTGGGTAGGGGGTGAGGAGTAATCCTAAGCAAACACAGCAGCCATCCTGCCACTGCGCCGCCTCTCCAGCGCGGGCCCAGACCCGCCGTGTTCTCCAGGAGGGAACAAGCATCGAAGGCATTTGGAAAGGGAGGGGGGGATGAGTGAGTGCTTATCAGTGTAAGTGTATGTGTATGTGTCCAGAGTTCAGCTGAGACAGTGTCCTTCGCCCTGCCAGGCTAAGTAAACAGTCTTCCAGCCAACCCAGGTGGCCTTGCATAGAATGGGAAGAACAGTCTAAACACAGTCGTTATCAGGGTGTTTTGTTCAGCTCCAGCCTTGAGACAGCAGCTGGCGCCAAAGGGATAGCCGCATTATGATGGTGGTTTTTCTTTAGTGCGAACAACTCATGAGAATTTCAAAGCTGTTCTTAACAGTCCGACACTGGTCTCTCGATCTCCCGTTGGACAGCCGCGAGCTTCTCCATGATGTTATCAAACTTGCGCTCCGCTGTCTTGTCATTCTTGTGCTCAAAGAGCAGATTCTGAGAACTCACGACCGCAGTGAGCTGCTCCAAGATGTGATGCAACTTGCGCTCAGAGGTGTTATTCTGAGTGAACTTCTCCAAGATGTAATCCAATTTGCTCTCAGAGGTCTTATTCTGAGTCTCGTCGACCACGCCTCGTCCCATCGTTTCAATCCCAGCGGGCAGCCTTGTGGGGGTTTGAACAGCCAGTTCCGCTTTCTTAATTCTCCGATAAGCCAGGGCCAAGCCAGCTCCGATCAGCAAGAACCCTGTTATCATGGTTCCGAATAGGTAGATATCTTCAGCGTCCTCGATCGACAGTCCCGCCAGGCACACGATCCTCCATTTCTGCCACCTGTCCATCATGTATCCGGCAGGGAAAGTACGTCCAGGACACTCGGGCTCTCCCGAGCCCAGACTTCTCGTTGAGAAAAGGGTGTCAATTGCATTCAGAGACCAGTTGATCAAATCCATAATTCTCTTTTTGGTTTTAGAGAACAGACTGTGAGAGAGTGTTCCAGGGAAAAGTAATACAAAAAACACGAGACAAGACAAAGACATAGAGGCTAAGCAGGAAAGATAAGAGAAAGGAGGAGAGGAGAAAAGTGCGACCGCCTTCGCCGAGAGCCAAGAAAGAGTTAAGAATAAGCAAATGAAAATGAAAGAATTCACTGATGCTTGCAGACATGCCAAACCACGGGTTAGGAAGCCATGGAAGGTAAAGAAAGGCGAGTTAACAAGACTTTGGCTACGTTCACACTGCAGGCGAAAACGCGTCATCCGACTTTTTTGACCCTATGCGACCCATATCCGATCATGGATTGTCATGGATTGTTACATTTGTGATTGACATGACATTGACCAATCAGATGAAAGGAAGAAAAATAGGGTCAAAATTCGTACTTGTAACTTGCAGGGTTTTTTTTGGCGAAGTCCACACACAAATCTTTTTTATGCACACACAAATTCTTTTTACACACACAAATCTTATTTACACATACAAATCCTGATTTACAAGTACAAAATATTTATGACCACATTTTGAGCCCATACGGGTACACAGGTAGGGATGACACAGAACAGAGGGACCAAACAGCTAACAGATCATCTGCAGAGGAATGGCTTATTTGAAGAGTTTCAGTCAGGTTTCAGAGCTCATCACAGCACAGAAACAGCTTTAGTGAAGGTTACAAATGATCTTCTTATGGCCTCTGACAGTGGACTCATCTCTGTGCTTGTCCTGCTAGACCTCAGTGCTGCGTTCAATACTGTCGACCATAATATCCTATTAGAGCGATTAGAACATGCTGTAGGTATTACAGGTACTGCGCTGCAGTGGTTTGTATCATATCTATCTAATAGACTCCAATTTGTACATGTAAATGGAGAGTCCTCTTCACACACTAAGGTCAGTTATGGTGTTCCACAGGGTTCAGTGCTAGGACCAATTCTGTTTACATTATACATGCTTCCCTTAGGCAGCATCATTAGAAGACATAGCATAAATTTTCACTGCTATGCAGATGACACGCAGCTCTATCTATCCATGAAGCCAGGTAACACACACCAATTAGTTAAACTGCAGGAATGTCTTAAAGACATAAAGACCTGGATGGCCGCTAACTTTCTCCTTCTTAATTCAGATAAAACTGAGGTTATTGTACTCGGCCCTGAAAATCTTAGAAATATGGTATCTAAGCAGATTCTTACTCTGGATGGCATTACCTTGGCCTCCTGTAACACTGTGAGGAACCTTGGAGTCATTTTTGACCAGGACATGTCCTTCAACGCACATATTAAACAAATATGTAAGACTGCTTTCTTCCATTTGCGCAACATCTCTAAAGTTAGAAATATCCTGTCTCAGAGTGACGCTGAAAAACTAGTTCATGCATTTATTACTTCCAGGCTGGACTACTGTAATTCTTTATTATCAGGATGTCCTAAAAACTCCCTGAAAAGCCTTCAGCTAATCCAAAATGCTGCAGCAAGAGTCCTGACAGGGACTAGAAAGAGAGAGCAGATTTCTCCTGTTTTGGCTTCCCTTCATTGGCTTCCTGTTAAATCCAGAATTCAAAATCCTGCTCCTCACATACAAGGTCTTAAATAATCAGGCCCCATCTTATCTTAATGACCTTGTAGTGCCATATCACCCTATTAGAGCACTTCGCTCTCGCTCTGCAGGCCTACTTGTTCTTCCTAGAGTATTTAAAAGTAGAATGGGAGGCAGAGCCTTCAGTTTTCAGGCTCCTCTTCTGTGGAACCAGCTTCCAGTTTGGATTCAGGAGACAGACACTATCTCTACTTTCAAGATTAGGCTTCAAACTTTCCCTGTTTGCTAAAGCATATAGTTAGGGCTGGACCAGGTGACCCTGAATCCTCCCTTAGTTATGCTGCAATAGACGTAGGCTGCCGGGGATTCCCATGATGCATTGAGTTTTTCCTTTCCAGTCACCTTTTTCACTCACTATGTGTTAATAGACCTCTCTGCATCGAATCATATCTGTTATTAATCTCTGTCTCTCTTCCACAGCATGTCTTTATCCTGTTTTCCTTCTCTCACCCCAACCAATCACAGCAGATGGCCCCGCCCCTCCCTGAGCCTGGTTCTGCCGGAGGTTTCTTCCTGTTAAAAGGGAGTTTTTCCTTCCTACTGTCGCCAAAGTGCTTGCTCATAGGGGGTCATATGATTGTTGGGTTTTTCTCTGTACCTATGAAGCGCCTTGAGGCGACTTTGTTTGTGATTTGGCGCTATATAAATAAAATTGAATTGAATTGAATAGAGCTTAAATCTGGGACTCTCCACCATTTGACCCGAGAACTGAAGAAGCTTCTTGGATGATTGGTCAAACGTCTTCAAGCAACTTAATGGAGTCCAGTCACTTTTCTTTCCAAGCTCCTTAGAGATGATGTAGGTAGGTTATTGAGCTTTGAGGTTCCCAGTCAAACTTAGCTTTGAAGCACATGCTAAAAGCACTTTAACTCTTGTATTTTTTCATAAAAAGATACCATACCCAAAATATGAACTTTCAAAAAAACCCAATCACAGGGCATTTTGCAGAATTCAAACCTGCAGCTGCAGCACAAACAACAACAAACACTGTTTGTAAACTGTGACACAGGACCCAGCAGGCTGAGCCGCTGGCTGAGCGGCGGGCTAAGCGGGTAGGGGGGGTTTGACATCACGGCGTAGCCTGGGTTTCGGCACCACTTGTGACACAGGACCCACATGCAGACACCTCTGGGTTGAGATTATAATTGTCCTTTATTTTAAAAAAATGTCTTTGGTCCTGCGTCACTCCGTCACTCCCAGTTTGTGTGTCTTCTCCTTCTCACTGCCAAAGACATAAGACAGGTCTCCCTCATTACACAGTCCTGTGCACCTGTTCCCTCCCCTGCCTCCGCTCCACCCTGTGAGCTCACTGCATCACCGGTCCTCTGCAGCAGGCCAAAGACCACGCCCCCTATTTCCTGGAGTTTACAAAGGTCCAGACAGTGCTACTGCTGTAAGTTCGCCTAACCTCACCTAACCAGCTTCCAGATCATTTATTCTGGCAATGTGGCAAGAAGGTCATGACTGCTTCAAGTACTGTCTATATGATCTGGTCAGAGAGCAAGGACAGCAAGGAGTCCTCTGCCCTTGAAGAAAAGACATCTGCCTAAGATGAAGAAATTTCCTTTCCAGAAGATGAGGGGACAATCTCTAAAGAGGCTGACCTCATTACCACTGATGATGAGTACTAGCCAGTGCCTGAATCCTCTTCTTTGGCGGGGATTGGGGTTGGGGGGCATGGAGGTGGAGGCCAAGCAGCTGATGGAAAAGAAAATAGCTGCATTTTTTGAGAACAAGGAGCCAGCGACTGAGTGGATCCCTCATGATGGGAAAACCATGTGGGTCCCACTACTGAAGAGAGACTGCTCTACAATCCAGTTCCCACGGATATCTAACCAGGGCTCACCCTGTATGCAGTTCCCTGCAATAGCAGCCTGAGATCTATTTTTGACTTTTATAAAACAAAGGAGATCTTTTAGCTGCTGTGCACCCTTACAAACCTGCACAAGAGGCAAAGATGTATAATCCTCCAATGTATAATCCTCCAATCCAAAGCGCTGTAACGATAGAAAAAGTATTTAGCTAGATGTCTGTGAAGGTTCTCAGTCATCCAGGTCATCGTAGTCAAAGGAGTTTGCAAAGAAAAGCGTCTGGACTTCTTTGAGTTGCTTGAAGACGTTTCACCTCTCATCCGAGAAGCTTCTTCAGTTCTAAGGTCAAATGGCCGAGAGTCCCAGATTTAAACCCAGTGGGAGTATCCCCCCAAAGAGGGACAAAGGACCCCCTGGTGATCCTCTAATCACATGCGACAAGGTGTGAAAGCGGGTGTGGTACCTAATCAGCCAGGGTTTCGGGTGAGCTCATTGTGAAACCTGGCCCCACCCTATCATGTGATTTCCTGAGGTCAGATGGCCCAGGATGTGAGTGGGCGTTAAGGCGTCTGGGGAGGGAACTCAAAACTGGATTATAGATGGCAGACAGTTGGTGTCGTAAACCACCGCCTCTGTTCAAAGATGGTCGCTCACAGTGGACATAGATGGCCTCTTTCACTCCTCTTTCAAACCATCTGTCCTCTCTGTCCAATATGTGAACATTGGCATCCTCGAAAGAGTGACCTTTATCCTTAAGATGCAGATGGACTGCTGAGTCTTGTCCTGTGGAGGTGGCTCTTCTATGTTGTGCCATGCGCTTGTGAAGTGGCTGTTTGGTCTCTCCAATGTAGAGGTCCGGGCATTCCTCACTGCACTGTACAGCATACACCACGTTGTTCAGTCTGTGTTTTGGAGTTTTGTCTTTCGGGTGAACCAGTTTGTGTCTGAGTGTGTTGCTGGGTCTGAAGTACACTGGGATGTCGTGCTTGGAGAAAACTCTTCTGAGTTTCTCTGATACACCGGCTACATAGGGGATGACAATGTTGTTGCGTCTGTCTTTCTTATCCTCCCTCGCTGGTGTCTGATCTTCTTTTCTGTGCCTCTTTGCTGACTTTATGAACGCCCAGTTAGGATAACCACATGTTTTCAGTGCTTCCTTTACATGTGTGTGTTCCTTCTTTTTCCCTTCAGGCTTAGAGGGAACAAGTTCTGCCCGGTGGTGTAGGGTCCTAATTACTCCAAGTTTGTGTTCCAGAGGGTGATGGGAGTCAAAGAGGAGGTACTGGTCCGTGTGTGTGGGCTTCCGGTAAACTTCAATGTTGAGGTTGCCATTCTCTTCAATGTGCACAGCGCAGTCCAGGAAAGGCAAACAGTTATCCTTAGTGTCTTCCCTGGTGAACTTGATGTTTTTATCCACGGCGTTAATGTGCGCAGTGAAGGATTCCACTTCTTGTGTCTTGATTTTGACCCAGGTGTCGTCTACATATCTGTACCAGTGGCTGGGTACTCTCCCTTTAAAAGAGCCAAGAGCCTTTCTTTCCACTTCCTCCATGTAAAGGTTGGCTACAATAGGTGACACAGGGGAGCCCATGGCACAGCCATGTTTTTGTCTGTAGAAGCCTTCGTTGTATTTGAAGTATGTTGTGGTAAGGCAGAGGTCTAACAGTGTGCAGATCTGATCGGGTGTGAAGTTGATCCTGTCTTCCAAGGAGCTGTCTTCTTGTAGTCGTTTTCTGACAGTCTCCACTGCCTCCGTGGTGGGTATGCAAGTGAAGAGAGAGACTACATCAAAGGACACCATGGTTTCATCTGGATCCAGGGTAAGTTTCTGGACCTTGTCGGTGAAGTCGGTGGAGTTCTTGATGTGGTGTGGGGTGTTCCCCACGAGAGGTGCCAGGATGGTAGCAAGGTGTTTCGCAATGTTATAAGTGGCTGAGTTTATGCTACTGACTATGGGTCTGAGTGGGACCCCTTCCTTGTGGATCTTAGGAAGTCCATAAATGCAGGGTATGGCATCCCCTGGATAAAGCCGGTGATATTTGAGGCGGTCAATGATTTTGTCCTTTTCAAGGTCTTGAAGGCAAGCTATAACTTTCTTTTTGTAGCTGCTTGTGGGGTCTCGTTTTAAAGCTTCGTAGGTGTTGTTGTCACTGAGGAGAGTAGTGATCTTCGTGTGGTAATCTGTTGTGTTTAGGACCACGGTGCACCTTCCCTTATCCGCTGGTAATATAGTGATGTTGTGGTCTTTGCTCAGGGAAGCAACGGCCTTCTTTTCTTGTAGTGTGAGGTTAGACGGAGGGACTTTGGCACTGGAGAGGGTGGTTGAGACTTTCATCCTGATTTGCTCTGCTTCGGTCTGTGA
The DNA here is from genome assembly GCF_001858045.2 of Oreochromis niloticus. Classification (NCBI taxonomy): domain Eukaryota; kingdom Metazoa; phylum Chordata; class Actinopteri; order Cichliformes; family Cichlidae; genus Oreochromis; species Oreochromis niloticus. The sequence continues at coordinate 157,891 of NW_020328499.1, forward strand.
TAATTTATTAATCCGTATGGCGGTTTCTGTGGCTGTGATGAGGTCCACTATGGGCAACTGTTGCGGAGAAATGGCGAAATTGAGTCCTTTGGCTAAAACCTTCTTTTCAGGTTCAGTGAGATTCCGGTCTGAAAAGTTCTTTACCCATTTCTCCCGACTGTCTTCAGGTGTGTTTTCTTCTCTGAGTTGTGTGGTTTCAGACTGAGGAGTGTGGGTTTTTGAAAGCAAGGTGTGAAATTTCCTGCGTTGTCTTTCTTTTCCTTGAGAGTGTTGGGCCCGCTGAGCCTTGTCCACAAACTTGTGAACCTCTTCTAAGATTGGAGAGGGTAGAAGGGTTTCCAATTCCTGCAGAGTCTGGCTGATCTTGATCTGGAGCGCATCTATAGTGAACATGTGGTTATCCTAACTGGGCGTTCATAAAGTCAGCAAAGAGGCACAGAAAAGAAGATCAGACACCAGCGAGGGAGGATAAGAAAGACAGACGCAACAACATTGTCATCCCCTATGTAGCCGGTGTATCAGAGAAACTCAGGAGTTTTCTCTCCAAGCACGACATCCCAGTGTACTTCAGACCCAGCAACACACTCAGACACAAACTGGTTCACCCGAAAGACAAAACTCCAAAACACAGACTGAACAACGTGGTGTATGCTGTACAGTGCAGTGAGGAATGCCCGGACCTCTACATTGGAGAGACCAAACAGCCACTTCACAAGCGCATGGCACAACATAGAAGAGCCACCTCCACAGGACAAGACTCAGCAGTCCATCTGCATCTTAAGGATAAAGGTCACTCTTTCGAGGATGCCAATGTTCACATATTGGACAGAGAGGACAGATGGTTTGAAAGAGGAGTGAAAGAGGCCATCTATGTCCACTGTGAGCGACCATCTTTGAACAGAGGCGGTGGTTTACGACACCAACTGTCTGCCATCTATAATCCAGTTTTGAGTTCCCTCCCCAGACGCCTTAACGCCCACTCACATCCTGGGCCATCTGACCTCAGGAAATCACATGATAGGGTGGGGCCAGGTTTCACAATGAGCTCACCCGAAACCCTGGCTGATTAGGTACCACACCCGCTTTCACACCTTGTCGCATGTGATTAGAGGATCACCAGGGGGTCCTTTGTCCCTCTTTGGGGGGATACTCCCACTGGGTTTAAATCTGGGACTCTCGGCCATTTGACCTTAGAACTGAAGAAGCTTCTCGGATGAGAGGTGAAACGTCTTCAAGCAACTCAAAGAAGTCCAGACGCTTTTCTTTGCAAACTCCTTTGACTACGATGACCTGGATGACTGAGAACCTTCACAGACATATTGCCGTACATTTTGGGAGGAACACCCTTCAACTGGTACGGGAATATGAAAGGGAATCAAGGAAACTGGCGGATTATAGGAACCACCTTCGTTTCAACCTAAGATGCAGACAAAGCAGAGTTGTTCCTAAGAGCTTGCGCCTTGGATCCACTGTCAGGGGACACAGAGCAGATTTGATTCTACAGAGAGCACAGAATCACCTTCTAAGTGAAAGGATAAGACAGGTCCATTTCACTATAGATGCGCTCCAGATCAAGATCAGCCAGACTCTGCAGGAATTGGAAACCCTTCTACCCTCTCCAATCTTAGAAGAGGTTCACAAGTTTGTGGACAAGGCTCAGCGGGCCCAACACTCTCAAGGAAAAGAAAGACAACGCAGGAAATTTCACACCTTGCTTTCAAAAACCCACACTCCTCAGTCTGAAACCACACAACTCAGAGAAGAAAACACACCTGAAGACAGTCGGGAGAAATGGGTAAAGAACTTTTCAGACCGGAATCTCACTGAACCTGAAAAGAAGGTTTTAGCCAAAGGACTCAATTTCGCCATTTCTCCGCAACAGTTGCCCATAGTGGACCTCATCACAGCCACAGAAACCGCCATACGGATTAATAAATTATCACAGACCGAAGCAGAGCAAATCAGGATGAAAGTCTCAGCCACCCTCTCCAGTGCCAAAGTCCCTCCGTCTAACCTCACACTACAAGAAAAGAAGGCCGTTGCTTCCCTGAGCAAAGACCACAACATCACTATATTACCAGCGGATAAGGGAAGGTGCACCGTGGTCCTAAACACAACAGATTACCACACGAAGATCACTACTCTCCTCAGTGACAACAACACCTACGAAGCTTTAAAACGAGACCCCACAAGCAGCTACAAGAAGAAAGTTATAGCTTGCCTTCAAGACCTTGAAAAGGACAAAATCATTGACCGCCTCACATATCACCGCCTTTATCCAGGGGATGCCATACCCTGCATTTATGGACTTCCTAAGATCCACAAGGAAGGGGTCCCACTCAGACCCATAGTCAGTAGCATAAACTCAGCCACTTATAACATTGCGAAACACCTTGCTACCATCCTGGCACCTCTCGTGGGGAACACCCCACACCACATCAAGAACTCCACCGACTTCACCGACAAGGTCCAGAAACTTACCCTGGATCCAGATGAAACCATGGTGTCCTTTGATGTAGTCTCTCTCTTCACTTGCATACCCACCACGGAGGCAGTGGAGACTGTCAGAAAACGACTACAAGAAGACAGCTCCTTGGAAGACAGGACCAACTTCACACCCGATCAGATCTGCACACTGTTAGACCTCTGCCTTACCACAACATACTTCAAATACAACGAAGGCTTCTACAGACAAAAACATGGCTGTGCCATGGGCTCCCCTGTGTCACCTATTGTAGCCAACCTTTACATGGAAGAAGTGGAAAGAAAGGCTCTTGGCTCTTTTAAAGGGAGAGTACCCAGCCACTGGTACAGATATGTAGACGACACCTGGGTCAAAATCAAGACACAAGAATATGGGCAGAAATCTGTGCCATCAGAAACTGAATTTGAATAAGTTAAATTTGAATTTGAATTACTCGGATTGAATCTGAATTGTAACTTGAATGAAAGCTTTTGAAAACTGAATTTGAATTAGTCTAATTTGAAATTGAATTTATGGTTTGAAAATGAATTGATTTGCTTTGAAAATGCATTTTATCCTTTAAAAATTCAGCTCTCGAATAATTTCAGATTCACTTCTCACCATTCAGTTTCAGTTCTACAATTCAATTTCAGTTCCAAAATTCAGTTTTTTGGGACTTACATCCGGTTCCGGTTCAAGCGCAGATTAATAGAACTACAGACTGATAGCGTTACTGACGGAATCTACAGCGTCTTGAGCTGAATTAAGACTTCAGAAGTCATCCGTCATGTCGAATGACCAGCGGATAAACTCTCAGGTTGGTAATAAATGTATTACATGTATAAGAACAAGTGTCATGTTAACAATTGATAGCCGTACAGTAACCTTTATGCTTATTGTAGCTGCTAGCTAAAAACGCTAATTTAGCGTAGTTTGCCCTGGATTCAGCTTTGACAAACAAATATGATCGACTGTTTCTAGTAGAATTCCAAAGTTGTCATCTTGTACCCTGTCAGAGCCCTGTATGCTTGCAGAGACCCCTACAGTAAGGAAACATGCAAAACGCTGTCCAAACCTTTGTATTTGAGCTTTATTTATGTCTTACACAGCATCCCAACTCTTTAGCGAACTTAATAACTTTAGCTAAAGTGAATAGTTAGTCTAATTCATTAGTGCAGCATTACTGGATCACCTCTGTTTGAAGTAATATAATATGATATACAACTATCACTGTGTTTAACTACCATGATAATTCTTAGGGTACTGAGTGCATGCTTAATTAGATTTTTTTTTTTTTAAACATACTGCTCCATTGCTATGTTTGACAGGCTGAAGTTGTCGGGTCACCTCCTAAATCGACCATCTTTTACAGGTGTTTTGTGCCAGAAATGGAGTGTCCACTGAAGACTGAAGATACTGAATCTCTACGCCTTGCCATTGATCCCTCCTGTGCCTTCATCTAGACAAGAGACATTAACTTAACCACTCTCACATGCTCTGTACCTACATCACCTTCCCTGACAGTCGTAGCTTGGCTCATCTGAGGGTGAAATTATAAGAATGTGTTATTTTGCAAAGTGCTCTCTTGGGTTCCTAAATAAAATATGGCATTGAGGTCATTTCTTTTGAATTAATCCCTTCTTCTGAAATATAAGAACTGGTTTAAATGGCACTTTCTGTTCCTTACTTCCTGTTCCACTCCCAACCCCAAATAGATGCTGACAAGCTGACACAGTAATATGGAAGAGGGAGAGAAGCTGGAAAGGACTACTACAAATAAACCCAATGCCTAACAATGAAAAATGTAAAATAAGAACAATAATAATAATAAAAATAAAAGATGAAGTAACAAGTTTTTTGTTTTTTTGTTTATTCCAAATGATCATCCAGATGTCTGTGACATGTGATGACAAACACCATAATGGAAGGCCTTAGTCATCACATGCTTAAACTCATCATATATTTTTGCATATGCTGAACAGGCAGTCAGACATGCTGTAACTGGGGTAGAAAACTGCATGAACACCATACGGCAGGGGTCTCAAACTCCAGTCCTCGAGGGCATGGAAAAGTTGCATGACACCGGCCCTCGAGGACTGGAATTTGAGACCCCTGTCATATTCCATATGACAGGTGTGGTTGAACTTCATGGAGACTCTGAAGTTTCTCTTCTCTTCTGGCAGGACAGGAATGTAGCCTTGTCCTGTGAGCCACCGTAAGGATGTACTTAGAGTAGAACTGGACTGTCACCGGCCTCAGGCTCTTCACCTTTTCAAAGACAAAGCAGTCATTTAGATAAAATATTAGATATTGTTTACCTGTAAATGCACAAAGAGAATTTAGAAATGTAATTATTGTCAAGAGTGAACAAGCACTGATAGTGTAATTTACAGCTGTGGCCAAACGTTTAGAGAATGAGAAGTGTTGTTTGTTTATTTACAAAGTTTGCTGTTTCAGTGATAGTTGTATATCATATTATATCACTTCAAACAGAGGTGATCCAGTAATGCTGCACTAATGAATTAGACTAACTATTCACTTTAGCTAAAGTTATTAAGTTAGCTAAAGAGTTGGGATGCTGTGTAAGACATAAATAAAGCTCAAATACAAAGGTTTGGACAGCGTTTTGCATGTTTCCTTACTGTAGGGGTCTCTGCAAGCATACAGGGCTCTGACAGGGTACAAGATGACAACTTTGGAATTCTACTAGAAACAGACGATCATATTTGTTTGTCAAAGCTGAATCCAGGGCAAACTACGCTAAATTAGCGTTTTTAGCTAGCAGCTACAATAAGCATAAAGGTTACTGTACGGCTATCATTTGTTAACATGACGCTTGTTCTTATACATGTAATACATTTATTACCAACCTGAGAGTTTATCCGCTGGTCATTCGACATGACGAATGACTTCTGAAGTCTTAATTCAGCTCAAGACGCTGTAGATTCCGTCAGTAACGCTATCAGTCTGTAGTTCTATTAATCTGCGCTTGAACCGGAACCGGATGTAAGTCCCAAAAAACTGAATTTTGGAACTGAAATTGAATTGTAGAACTGAAACTGAATGGTGAGAAGTGAATCTGAAATTATTCGAGAGCTGAATTTTTAAAGGATAAAATGCATTTTCAAAGCAAATCAATTCATTTTCAAACCATAAATTCAATTTCAAATTAGACTAATTCAAATTCAGTTTTCAAAAGCTTTCATTCAAGTTACAATTCAGATTCAATCCGAGTAATTCAAATTCAAATTTAACTTATTCAAATTCAGTTTCTGATGGCACAGATTTCTGCCCATACAAGAAGTGGAATCCTTCACTGCGCACATTAACGCCGTGGATAAAAACATCAAGTTCACCAGGGAAGACACTAAGGATAACTGTTTGCCTTTCCTGGACTGCGCTGTGCACATTGAAGAGAATGGCAACCTCAACATTGAAGTTTACCGGAAGCCCACACACACGGACCAGTACCTCCTCTTTGACTCCCATCACCCTCTGGAACACAAACTTGGAGTAATTAGGACCCTACACCACCGGGCAGAACTTGTTCCCTCTAAGCCTGAAGGGAAAAAGAAGGAACACACACATGTAAAGGAAGCACTGAAAACATGTGGTTATCCTAACTGGGCGTTCATAAAGTCAGCAAAGAGGCACAGAAAAGAAGATCAGACACCAGCGAGGGAGGATAAGAAAGACAGACGCAACAACATTGTCATCCCCTATGTAGCCGGTGTATCAGAGAAACTCAGGAGAGTTTTCTCCAAGCACGACATCCCAGTGTACTTCAGACCCAGCAACACACTCAGACACAAACTGGTTCACCCGAAAGACAAAACTCCAAAACACAGACTGAACAACGTGGTGTATGCTGTACAGTGCAGTGAGGAATGCCCGGACCTCTACATTGGAGAGACCAAACAGCCACTTCACAAGCGCATGGCACAACATAGAAGAGCCACCTCCACAGGACAAGACTCAGCAGTCCATCTGCATCTTAAGGATAAAGGTCACTCTTTCGAGGATGCCAATGTTCACATATTGGACAGAGAGGACAGATGGTTTGAAAGAGGAGTGAAAGAGGCCATCTATGTCCACTGTGAGCGACCATCTTTGAACAGAGGCGGTGGTTTACGACACCAACTGTCTGCCATCTATAATCCAGTTTTGAGTTCCCTCCCCAGACGCCTTAACGCCCACTCACATCCTGGGCCATCTGACCTCAGGAAATCACATGATAGGGTGGGGCCAGGTTTCACAATGAGCTCACCCGAAACCCTGGCTGATTAGGTACCACACCCGCTTTCACACCTTGTCGCATGTGATTAGAGGATCACCAGGGGGTCCTTTGTCCCTCTTTGGGGGGATACTCCCACTGGGTTTAAATCTGGGACTCTCGGCCATTTGACCTTAGAACTGAAGAAGCTTCTCGGATGAGAGGTGAAACGTCTTCAAGCAACTCAAAGAAGTCCAGACGCTTTTCTTTGCAAACTCCTTTGACTATTTAGCTAGATTACTCGTTACTGAAAAAAGTGACGCCGTTAGTAATGCCATTACTATAATTTGAATTATATTTTGGTTTTCATGACTAGGACCAGTGCTAATTTAAAAATCAAGTCAATGAAAGTAGAAAAATGTTTTAATATATATGAATTTTATAGCATTTTGTGAACACAAAAAGGAGGTGGCCATTTTTGGCTACGAACAAGCTGAGAGGGAGGGGTGTTTTTGTTATTCTGTCATTTCACAAAAAACAATGACGCACAAAAATAATTGATACTGGTAATTATTGCTATGCATCTAACCTCCATCATGGTTAGAAGATAAATCAGCTTGTATGTATTATTTAGAAAAAAAGTAGAGATTTTATGCTTTTATCCCTATGTCAATCATTAAAATTATGTGATTTAATTGGTATTTAAAGGGTTTCATTTCATTTGAATGAAATTTTGTTCATGACAAAAAGCACTGATGCTAATTTAAAAAATCAAGCCAATGAAAGTGGATTTTAAAAAAAAATATAATAATGTTATATAATTTTGTAAACGTAAACAGGGGCTGTATCCCAATTCAGGGTCTGCGGCCTTAAAGGTACCCTGCATGCGCGAAAGGTGTCTACTTCTGGTCGAAGCGTTTTATGATAGTTACGGGTCAGAGTATCTGTTAAGATGTTAAGAATAATAAGTATCTCTTAAAATGTTTCCAATAATGAAACATTTCAATATAATGTAGACAAAAATGAAAAATAAAAAGATAGTTATGGATCATGACTCCCCGATCCTTACTGCGCATGTGCAAAGTCGGACCCTACCCGATTTGTACCGCGCATGTGCAGGGATTTTCTTCTTCCTGTGTTCGTTTAATGGCAGTTTACTCCCCAGTGTACGAGGATACTGCCACCTGCTGACCGAGCGAATTTACTCAGGGCCTTCTTGATGTGCTGTTCTTCTGCTTCCCTGGCTGCTGTGTCTGTGGGGATGGTGTTCGCTCTGTGTTGTAGCGTCCTGATGACACCCAGTTTGTGCTCCGGTGGATGATGACAGTCAAGTTCAAGTTCAAGTTCAAGTTCAAATTTATTCGCCACATGCAATGGCAAGCCCTGCAGTGGAATGAACCCGCCCCCGACCATACACACATAATACAGACATCACATGGGGATACAAGTCAGAGAACGGTTGCGTTACAGAAAACCACGGAAATATACACTACAGTGGGAAAGTACAAGAGGAAAAAAAGAGACCTCTACTCATGCTGGGCATAAAGGACAGCATGAGAACAGGAAACAAAAAAAACTCCTCTGCACAGAAAAGCACATAGATGTCCACAGTACAACAATATACAGCACGTGACCAGCAACAGGGTGGGGTAGGGGGTGATGAGTAGTCCTGGGCAACACAGCAGCCATCCTGCCACTGCGCCGACTCTCCAGCGCGGGCCCAGACCCGCCTCGTGTTCCCCAAGAGGAATCAAGCATCGAAGGCGTTGGAAGGGGAGCGGGGGCAGTGAGTGCTTATCAGTGTAAGTGTATGTGTGTGCGTGTCCATAGTTCAGCGGAGACAGTGTCCTTCGCCCTGCCAGGCTAAGTAAACAGTCTTCCAGCCAACCCAGGTGGCCTTGCATGGAATAGGGAGGAACGCTGTCAACACAGTCGTTATCAGGGATTGTTTTGATCGGCTCCAGCCTTGAGCCCGCAGCTGGCGCCGGAGGGGGTAGCCGCATTAAGATGGCGATTTCTTTTCAACAACTCATGAGAATTTCGAGCTGTTTTGTTTTAGCACTCCGACACTGATCTCTCCATCTCCCGTTGGATAGCCGTCACTTTCTCCATGATGTTGTTTACCTTCAATTCCGTGGTCTTGTCAATCTTGTGCTCACAGAGCAGATTCTGAGACCTCACGACCGCAGCCAACTGATCCGTGATGTTTTCCAGCTTTCGCCCATAGTTGTTGATTTGAGCTGATTCTTCCCTGATGTATCCCAGTATCTGCTCAGAGATGTCATTCTGAGTATTCACTGCAGCCGCAATAGCCTCCAAGCTCTTGACCATGTCCCCGTCTGTGAGCCTTTTCTGAGAAGGCGCGCCTCGTCCAGTCAATCCAATCTCAGCAGACAGCTTGGTGGGGGTTTGAGCAGCCGGTTCCGCCGTCTTAATTCTCCGATAAGCCAGGGCCAAGCCAGCTCCGATCAGCAAGAACCCTGTTATCATAGTTCCGAATAGGTAGATATCTTCAGCGTCCTCGATCGACAGTCCCGCCAGGCACACGATCCTCCAATTCTCCCACCCGTCCATCGTGTATCCGGCAGGGAAAGTCCCTCCAGGGCACTCAGGCTCTCCCGAGCCCAAACTTCTCGTTGAGAAGAGGGTGTCAATAGCATTCAGAGACCAGTTGATCAAATCCATAGTTCTCTTTAGGTTTTAGACACAGACTGTGAGAGAGTGTTCCAGGGGAGTAAGAAGAAAGCACAAGACCAGACAAGGACATAAGCGGCTAAGCAGGGAAGATAAGGGTAGGAAGAGAGGAGAAAAGTGCGACCGCCTTCGCTGAGAGCCAAACGAGAAAAATCTTAGATGCTGATCTATATGCGTAGGTTTCCGGTACATGTCAGCTTTTAGATGTCCCCCATTACTGATGGAAATCTCACAGTCTAAGAAGGCTAACCTGCCACTTTTCATACCCTCCCTGGTGAATTTGATGTGTTGGTCCACCGAGTTAATGTGATCCGTGAAATGTAGTACGTCTTGAGATTTGATTTTCACCCACCTGTCATCCACATATGTGAACCAGTGGTTTGGTGGTGATCCAGGGTAGGATAGCAAAGCCCGCTTTTCCACTTCTTCCATGTACAAATTGGCCACGATGGGTGAAACTGGGGAGCCCATGGCACACCCATGTTTCTGCCTGTAGAACTGACCCTTGTATGTGAAGTAGGTGGAATGAAGACACAGTTCCAAAAGCAAACACACTTGGTCGATGCTGAGAGTGGTCCTGCTGCTGAGGTTGGTGTCATCCTGTAATCTCTTACGAACTACCTCCAACGCTTCCGTGACTGGGATGCAAGTGATGAGAGATGTAACGTCGTACGAGACCATGGTTTCATCTGCCTCCATAATGACATCTCTCACCTTCTCAACAAAATCCAGGGTGTTCTGGATGTGGTGTTCAGAGCTGCCCACCAGCGGGTTGAGGATCGAAGCCAGAAACTTGGAGATGTTATAGGTGACCGTGTTGATCATGCAGACAATTGGTCTTAAAGGTGCACCCTGTTTATGTATTTTCGGTAAACCATACAGACGTGGTGTAGACTCCCCTGGGTACAGCCTGTGGTATGAGGTCCGGTCGATAGCCTTGTCTTGTTCTAACTGCTTCAGACAGTCTATGACCCTCTTCCTGTAGCCACTTCCTGGGTCTCGTTTGACGGGCTCATAAGTATTTTCATCACTGAGCAGTGACAAAATCTTCTCATGATAGTCTTTCTGGTTAAGCATACTGTGCACCTGCCCTTGTCTGCCGGAAGGATGATAATGTTGTTGTCATCACTAAGTGATGTGAGTGCCTTCCTCTCCTCCATGGTGATGTTGGATGCTGGGGGCTTTGCATCGCTGAGACAGGCCGAAACTTTCGTCTGTAGTTACTTTGCTTCCACTTCTGCAATATTGTTGTTACGAATTGCTGTTTCTGTGGCTGTGATCAGCTCCACTAGAGGGATTTGTCTCGGTGTGACGGCAAAATTCAACCCTTTAGCAAGGATGTTTTTCTCTGTTTGGGTGAGGTGTCTGTCAGACAAATTCTTCACCCACTTGTCCACATCCTCTGTGTCGCATCCTTGTCTCTTCTGGCCGCTAAGGACACTCTCCGTATTTTGCTGTAGTTTCCGACGTACAACAAGTAAGTCAAACTTCCTTTGTTGCCTGGTCTTAGACTTCTTGTGCTGTGCTAGAGGAGCCTTCTCAGAGAAGTCAAACACCTTTTTAAGAGTATTCTCATCTAGAAGCATAGTAAGTCTCTGTCGGATCCCGGATTTTAGAATGTTGATGGTAAAATTTGTCTGCCTCACTGCCTCATTAAGCAGCTGATGCTGTGCCTTCTGGAGGATTTTTGTTGCTCGGAAGCCTTTAACTGAAGAGCTCATTTGCAGACTTTTAGGACTAATCCTGTTTAGTCGGCATCTGAGCCTGATTACAGGAACAGGTGGTTCCTGTAATCCGCCATCTTACATGCTGTTTGCTCATACTGACGCACAAGTTTTAGGCAACCATTGCCAAAGTGGGTTAAAACGTCTTGATGCACGCTCAATCATCCGGGTAAGTAAATCTCCAAAAGTTCATTTTAACACACTGGTTTTGTATGAAGTCACACTAACTAACCAGCAGTAACCCACATTTGATCAGTGCAGGGGCAGAACTTTAATAACAGGTTATAATGTGTCATCACAATTGTTGTCAATCCAAACACACTTTCTGATTTTTTCTGTTTATTGTAAAAGAACAACACACTTGTGGTCTGACCTAATGCTGTAGTGCAAAAACAATTGCACAAAGCAGTGAGATGTCTTATTAAACAAATATATTTTTTGCTGAACTGAAAGAAACAAGACATTTACTGTAGTTTTAGGACCAACAGACTGATGAATAAACCAAGTAAACCAAAGTAAAGACAAGCTGCACTTTGACTTTTATTAAAACAATTTGCTGGAACTACAGAGTAATGAAGTACTTCAAGTTTTTGTGTGGATGACTTCCAACCTTACTGTACAGCACAGAGCACAGAGGGACAATATATGTAATCAATATATGATGCAGAATGAACAAGTAACAACTGTGAGCTGAGTCTGAGGCTCATGCAGGACATTTCATAGTGAGGTGTCTTTGGTTGGATTATTCAAACATTTACATCAAAGCACCAAACTCATTTCTCACAGATGAAGGTCTTTGAATCAGGATCATATGACCCTGTCCAGTTTCCATCACTGTCACAGCAGACTCCACGGAAACTAGAAGAAACATGTGTCCATCCTGGTGCCAAGAACCTGTCAGAGAGATCAAATCTGATATGAAACTGGACTAAACTCATAACTATTGTCACATTCATATAAATATGAGTCTCTTTTGGAATATTTCCAATATTTGCTGTATTTCTTTCCCAGGTTTCTCGCCCACTTTCCCTCCTTTAGACTTTTCTCTGAGAATCATCATGCACACTAAAACAGCTTTCAAGCTTTGATGAATATGAAATCTTCCTGCTGTAAAAATGGAGAATAAAAAGAAGTCAGAGCTGACTTTCTGCTGTTTGAAACGGTTTTGTCAGCTGTTTACAGACATCACTTTGAAATGTGTGTCTATCAGGTCATATTTACTGAAGCTTCTTCCTTCATATGTTCTGAAGTTTTACAAACACCAAAGAAGAAGAGACAGGAATTCTCTGAAACAGTTTTTCTTCTGTGAGAAAAGAAACATTACAGCACAAAAAACATGAAGACAAATTGAACAAAGTGAAATGTGTCGGTCGCTGCTTTGAACATTTTTCAATCCTGATTTCTTCAAACTGACTTGTTGTAACTGAACGTCATCACAGACTGCAGATGAAGAGAGTTCAAGCACAGCTGTTCATTCAAAGAAGGATTTCTGCTTTTCTTTACATTCAGTTTGTGGGGTGTGAAGTAGTCAGACTACAGTGCAGCGAGGAATGTCCAGACCTCTACATTGGGGAGACCAAACAGCCACTTCACAAGCGCATGGCACAACATAGAAGAGCCACCTCCACAGGACAAGACTCAGCAGTCCATCTGCATCTTAAGGATAAAGGTCACTCTTTCGAGGATGCCAATGTTCACATTTTGGACAGAGAGGACAGATGGTTTGAAAGAGGAGTGAAAGAGGCCATCTATGTCCACTGTGAGCGACCATCTTTGAACAGAGGCGGTGGTTTACGACACCAACTGTCTGCCATCTATAATCCAGTTTTGAGTTCCCTCCCCAGACGCCTTAATGCCTACTCACATCTGACCTCAGGAAATCACATGACAAGGTGGGGCCAGGTTTCACAATGAGCTCACCCGAAATCCTGGCTGATTAGGTCCCACACCCGCTTTCACACCTTGGCGCATGTGATTAGAGGATCACCAGGGGGTCCTTTGTCCCTCTTTGGGGGGGAAACTCCCACTGGGTTTAAATCTGGGACTCTCGGCCATTTGACCTTAGAACTGAAGAAGCTTCTTGGATGAGAGGTGAAACATCTTCAAGCAACTCAAAGAAGTCCAGACGCTTTTCTTTGCAAACTCCTTTGACTACGATGACCTGGATGACTGAGAACCTTCACAGACAGTAGTCAGACTCGAACGTCAAGGAAGGTGGTAGGGAAGCAGACTAGGCAGACATTTCAGATTTCCAAGGAGAGCAATTTATTTACAGTGAACTTAATTTAATGTAACTTAACAAAACTTCCCCCCAAATCAATTCAATTACCAAAACTCAACATAACATGGATCTGGTAACACAGCTCACCTCTCTCCTCTCCTGCATCTGGTAGAGACTGGCTTTAAATAGGGCCATCAATTTCCCTCCAATCTCCCAGCCAGTACCACTCACTCAACTAAGGGATCTAAAACTCTACACAGATTATCTAAAAACACAAAACCTCTACACACTTCTAATATGCACATTTACACAACTAAATGGCAATATTAGCGAAAGGAAAAACATTCAACAAATCCCTTTAAACCGTAACACAAACTAAAGGAAGCATCTCTATGGAAAAAGAAACCCCTCCACTTGGTTTGACCTGATGATGTCATGTGTGACATCATCAGGATTTTAAAATGAGGAAATGCCAGGCGGGCATTTCCCCACACCTGACCCTCATGAAGACTGAAAAGACAAAAAAGTAAGTATGAACAAATGACTTAATCTGTAACATAATAAAACATAAAGAAACATAACTTAGTATTTGTCTTAATTTGCAGAATGTTTGATTTGCCGGCAACAAAACACTTACACAAACACACCCGGGATAGTGAGTGAAGCAATGTTACTTGACAAATAGCAAATCATAGCAAATACCTAGAAACAGAATAATGTGTACAATGTGCAAAAAAAAGGTAAACACATATGGGACAAATGGAGAGCTTTACAACTGCTCCTCCACTTTGTCACAGGGGCTGTTGGAAAATAGCTCAGCTCATGTATTGCTGATCTATCTTCCAAAACATCAATGTTTCACTTCTAAATAATAACTCTGGAATAGAAACAAACTAATGTCTCACGTTTCATTCACAGCTGATCCGTCCACCCATTCCCATTTAGAGCCTGATGATGTGTTTTTGGCTCTCAGACCAATCCAGGACTCTCCTCTCATGTTCAGTTCATTGATAAATTCCTGTTTGAGAAGAGACACAAATATTTGCTCCAGTCATAATTCAAATCAAATCAAATCACTTATTGTCACATCACATGTGCAGGTACACTGGTACAGCACATGCGAGTGAAAAACTTGTGTGCAAGCTTCACAAGCAACAGAGGTGTGCAAAAATTACAATAACATAAAACAAGCAAAATATAAAAATGGCTAAATCTGACAGTAATAAATATATGTACAATATAAGAGTGTATGCATTACTGGATGTGTGTACTAAATATGTTTTTCTACAGCACTTCTGTTGTAGTAACATCATCTTGTGAATCTGTCTGAAGGAAGAATAAATGTGATGAAACTTTTCAGTTCTTCCATTGTGCAGAAATCTGAGAGAAATCCATCAGAGTGGAGACAGGAAGCAGGTCACAGACTGACAGCAGGTCAAAAACACAAGTAACAGATGACTGTCAGCTCCATCAAAGATCACACAGACATGAACAAACACACCCACCTGTTCCTCTTTGCTGTTTATCATCACCAGATCAGCTCCTTTATCCTGACAGTCTCTCCTGCTCTCAGACCAAGTTTTACTCTCAGTGGATTTAAAGTAACAGCTGCTTCCAAATCTCCTCCATCGATCAGGACACTTCTCTTAAAGTCAAACACATGTTTTAAAGACAGACTTTGTGTCATGTTGTATCACATTAATAAGATCTCTGATTTCAGTCTTTAGTCAAAAATCTTTGGTTCCTGTCATTTTCCCTGTAAATCCTTCATTTAAACTCAGGTTTTCTCTCTTATTCATAATTAACTGAAACTTACATTTATACAGAAAAACTGTTACACAGCATCAAACATTTAGGATTCAAAATAAAGACACAATCAGGTTATCACTGTGTAACACTGATGTTTTCTATTAGTTATTCAAACTTTATTACCTTCTATCTTCTCCTTCAGCTTCTTCACTTCTTCCTGTAGCTGACTGTGGTTTTTACTCAGTTTATCATAACTGCTCTGTAACTGAGTCAGGTTGGTTTTTGTGTCTATACAGAAAAACAGACGAAAACTAAGGTAAAATATTCGGACAATATTTACGTGTGGTTTTAGAATCAAGGATTCAATTACCTTGAAGTTCATCCTGCACCTGATTCTTGTTCAAAGCATCTGAAATATTTCAGTTAAACCAAAATAAAATAAAATAAAATAAATAAAATAAAATAAAATAAAATAAAATAAAATAAAATAAAATAAAATGAAATGAGTGAAACATTGAACAGAAATAATCTTCTTCCTCTGCATTGTCAAATAAATGAATAAGAGTCAGAAACTTGTGCAGCCATTGTTCTTTAACATGTCCTGTGGGTGGAGCTGTTAGAACTACAGGAAATCTGATGAGCTAAATACGTAATGGTCAATGGTAACTTTATTGTCCCTAACGGGAAATTGATTTGCAGTATGTCCGTACAAACAAACAAACAGACAGCCAACACATCACATACACTCACCAAAATAATATAATATAAGCCTGATAAAACAACCTAGATTTTTCATCAAAAAAGTGCAATGTGCAATGGCAACAACACTTATGGTTTAGTGTTATTAACTGTGATAATAGCACTAGGTACAAAAGACAGTCTATGTCTCTTTGTCTTCACTGCAGGCACTTTATAACGACGACCTGATGGAAGCAGTTGAAAATCATTAAAGAGAGGATGATCTGAACACAACAGTACAGAGGTCGCTTTCCTCAGCACCTGCCTGTTATAAAAGTCCACAAGCTGGACCTGAGGCCTCCCTGAGATCTTGCCAGCCACTTTAACCAGGTTGTTAAGTCTGGTCTTATTTTTCAGGGACATATTACCGTACCAGGCAATGATCCAGAAAGTTAAAACAGATTCAATAAAACTTTTATAAAAAAAGAGTCATCACAGAGTCACGTATCAACTGTGAACAAAAACCACTGACAAGATTCAAAATAATTGTGCTTCAGTGTGGAGGAAGAAGCTGAAGAATCAAACAGCATTTTTACACCTGTAGTCAGAGATGTTCTCTATATGCTGTGAAAGAATAGATTCTGACTCATGTGACATGTGCCTGTTCTCACTGAAAATATGTCTTTTTACATTCAGTCAAAGCTGCTCTGAGGCTTCAACACTTCCTCATATCAAAGGTGTTTCCATGTGATCAGGTACTTCCTGTATCTGCTGTGGCAGAAGGACACGTTCTGGTTGTGAAGCTGCATGTTTGTTGGCTGCTGGGATTCAGTATCAGTCACACATTCATTTGCAGCCAAGATCCCATCTTTGTACCTCAGACTGCTGAAGACTCACACTGACTGACTGCAGCATCTCATATAGCACACACAGCATAAGTGTCTATGATACAGTAACAGACTGAACTTTGACCCGTTGTTATGACTGTCATCATATTTGTGTCATTTTGTGTAACTGCTGTGTTTTTTTGTCCTTCATGAAAAGCTCTGCATGCTGTGCCTCAGGTGTGACTGAATGAGAGGATGATAACGGGCATGTGCAGGTACTCCGCTGTGATTGGTGCACCAACATGCAGCCTAATGATTACATAGAGAGCCAAGATGGCCGCCGTCTGCAGAGGACTCATTCAGCTTTTCCTTGTTCTTACCTGCCACACCTGTGCAGCTCTGTAATGGCTGCAGTTACAGCCACACAGTGGTAATATCTACCAAACATCAGTGTTACAGCTGTTGAAATGCTAGTATTTCACCACTAGGTGGAGCTATTGTAATGCTATCGTCATTAACACATTTTATTTTTGGATGTTTTTTTTATGTTTTATGTTTTCTGAATCATGGGGAGGAAATGGAATTTGTTATGTTAGTTTCAGTTAGGTTTTTGTGTGTTTTACACCTTTTTGTGTTTTTGTGAGCTGATCAGCCACTATTTAAGTTTCCCCTTTGTCTCGTTTAGGTAGGTCACTTTTTTTGAGTTAGCAGTATTGGTTGTTATCAGCTTTTGAATAGACTTCTGTTACTCTGACGTCTTTTATGAGCCCAAGATTTAGACTTTTCTGTATACTTTGACCAAATGTGTTTTGGAGTAGTTGTTGTTTTTACTTTAACCTGTGCCTGACTTTCCTTCACTGCTCGGTCCATCACAGGCTCTCACTGTTTCACTTTGAAGCAGGTTGTGTTATGGTCCTGGCTCTGTTACCTGTGATTTAGATTTTTTTGGCCTTTCTATTTTTCTTTATGTAAGTTTGTGATTCTTAGGTTGTCATTCATGTATTTTTTTCTCTTCCTGTATTAGTTT
Source organism: Oreochromis niloticus (assembly GCF_001858045.2). Taxonomy (NCBI): domain Eukaryota; kingdom Metazoa; phylum Chordata; class Actinopteri; order Cichliformes; family Cichlidae; genus Oreochromis; species Oreochromis niloticus. Next base: position 175,488 of record NW_020328499.1, read on the forward strand.
TGTTATTTTCTCTATTTTTATATATTATATTTTCACAGTGTTCTGCCCTTTTGTGTAAAGTTTCTGTCAGTATTAGAGCCATTTTATGTTTTTGGTGCTATTGTAATTTCTCAGCACAAGAGGGAGTAGTAACCCTACTTGACACTGTCTCCACAACCTTTTAACCCTCTCAGGCTCAAATTAAGTTTTTTGTTGCTAATGCACAACCAAGTCCTGCAGTGGTACTTCTGAGTAAAAAAAACTCATAAAATATGTATGTGGGGTAATCAGGTTGTTTTAACTGTTGCAAATCGGCAACGCCTGCCTCGAGAAGGTTAATCCAGGTTCAGTGGAGCTCAGGTGTGATGAGATGGGACAGAGGCAAACAGTGTTTTGATCGTGTATCAGTGTGAATCAGGTCGTGTGAGATCCTTTTGATGTCATCTTCAGAAATTGGAATATGGAAACTTGAGCTTGAGGCAAATGTTGTATTGATGTTGTTGAAATTAGAAGAATAAAGATTAATTTTTTAATTTCAAGGAAATGATTAATGGACACTTACTGTGCACAGGTCAGAGCAGCTGTCACTCATCATCTTGATCTTTGATTAGCGATGTTTGGCCCTGCAGTCCCTGATGTTCCCTTTGTTTGATTATTTCCTGTTTAACCTGTGTCTGCTGTGTTTGGTATTTAGTTTACTTTCTTTGTCTGTTTTCTGTGATTAGGTTCAGCTGTGTTCCCCTCCTGTTTCATCTTCCCACATTACCTCGTGTATTCATTAGTGATGTGTCGGTCACAACGATGAACGACGCGAGCCGGCTCCTTATTGGGAGCTGTGCTTCTTTTTTTTTCCTTTCTCTCACCCTCTCTCTCACACTTTTTTTTTTTTTTTTGCTTCACTCCGCACGTGAGCCTTGTGTTTGCATATTAATTTATATTTTGTTGTGTTGTCTGTTTTTTTTTTTTTTGTTATTTCACTTTAAATTTGTTTAAAAGGTAAAAGCTGAAAATCTAAATAGTTAAAACTGGAACTGTAAATAGTTGGTTTTTGCATTTTATAATTTATTTTTTAAATTTAATGTGGAGTGAATAAATAAAAGCACATTTATATAATAAACATACATAAATAAAAAATATTTTTTTATATTAGTAATTCATTTTGTGGATAATTTTACATTGTTGTTAATAATAAATTAATTAAACCAAGAAAAAACCTAAAGAGAGGGTTGGGAGCTGAAAGAGCCGGTTCTCTAAAAAGAGCCGGAATTCCCATCACTAGTATTCATTCCCATTGTTTCCCTCGCCCTTTGTCCAGTCGTCTCACTAGCTGTGCTGTTCCTACTCTTTTTGTATGTTTTTCTTGTACCTCCTGGACTTTTGTTTCCTGTTTCTGGACCATCTGTACTTTCCTGGAATAAACACACTTTATGTTTAACATTTGTCCACCATGTTCTGCATTTGGGTCCTGAAGCTTCCACCACACCGTGGACAACATAACCTGATAGTTTGTAGGGCTGAGCTGCCTTTGACTGAACAGTTTTCTCCTGTTTATGTTAGTTTGGGAGATCAGCAGCTGTAACTTGTTTTGTTTCTTTTTAATCAGATTATCTTTACACAAGAACCTGATTTAAAACATAAAATTAAACCACTCTCAAATACAACCATCTCCAACTTTATTAAGTATTAATAGTTTCTTACCTACCATCTTGTCCTTCAGCTTCACTTCTTTCTGCAGCTGCTCTTTTTCCAAACTCACTAAAATATCTGGTTAGAAATGCAACAAAACAGGAAATTAATTTCAAATTTCAAATCATTCCACTTTTCCAGATGGAATTTTTTATTCTCACTTTAGATGAATGGAACTAACATTAGCTTGTTAGTTAGCTGTTTAATACACCAAGTGAACTAACTAGTTGACATAATGATAGACGGCCACTGTCTAACGTAGTGTGACTGCACCTGTATCAGTCTGCAGCAGATTCTGCTGCCTGTCTGCTTTGTTGATATAAGATAAGATAAGATGACCTTTATTAGTCCCACACGTGGGAAATTTGTTTTGTCACAGCAGGAAGTGGACAGTGCAAAAGTTATATAGCAAAAATTAGAATACAATACGAATAATATACTGTACCCAACTGTATAGAATAGAGAAAAATAAAATACTATATACAGTAGAATAAAATAGAATAAAATATACAATAGAATAAAAATAGAATGCAAATGCTATATACAACTGAGTAAAAATACAACTTTGTCAGAGAAGAGTACTGCACTTAGTGTTATTGCACATGTGTGGATGTGTGGGTTTGATCAGCTGCAAAAGTCTTTGTTGTGGAGTCTGACAGCAGTGGGGAGGAAAGACCTGCGAAATCTCTCCGTCCCACACCGTGGGTGCCGCAGTCTCCCACTGAAGGAGCTGCTCAGTGCTGTCAGAGTCTCCTGCATGGGGTGGGAGATGTTGTCCAACAGTGATGACAGCTTAGCCGCCATTCTCCTGTCACTCACCACCTCCACTGGGTCCAGAGGGCATCCTAGAACAGACCTGGCCCTTCTGATCAGCCTGTTCAGTCTCTTCCTGTCCCCGGCAGAGATGCTGCCGCCCCAGCAGACCACACCGTAAAAGATGGCTGAGGCCACCACAGAGTCATAGAAGGTCTTCAGGAGTGGGCCCTCCACTCCAAACGACCTGAGTCTCCACAGCAGGTACAGCCTGCTCTGCCCTTTCATGCAGAGGGTTTCTGAATTATGAGTCCAGTCCAGTTTATTGTTCAGATGAACACCAAGGTACCTGTAGCTGTCCACAGCCTCAGTGTTCATACCTAGGATGTTTAGTAGTTGCAGTGGAAGATGTTGGTGCCTGTGGAAGTCTACCACCAGCTCCTTGGTTTAATTTAATATAATCACAGAATCACCATGTTGAGTTAGAAGGAACAATAAGAACATTCACTCCACCTCCACAACACACACAAGATATGAGCCAGGAATCATGCACACATACACACACCTGCTAATCAGTGCTAAGTAACAGCCTCATGAAATACTAGAAGCTCAGTCAGCAAAACCAACTTGTTGGTCAGGCTGTACCACACAGCAGCTCATATTATTGATCAGAGAATTCCATTTAAAACGCCACCGTACAGTTTTTATGAAGAGGGAAACTATCCTTAGAGACCAAAACTCATTTAGTCCTGAATGCAGACATGTTTTTAATGCAGCAAAGGTGCTCATTTTAACATGGGAGTCTGTGGGGACTGACTCTCTTTCAGCATCAGCCTCCAGTGGTCATTAAAGGAACTGCAGTTTTTGGTGCTTCTGTTTTGGCTTCATGTACTTCCTTGATTTGCTGTGGTATCCAGTAGCAGAGAGAGGCGCTCAGTCCCAACTTGCTGAGTTTGTCAAACAGTTGTTGGGGGATTGTTGCATCTTCAAAAATAAAAATAAAATAACTGAGCCTTACACTGGAGAATCGTTGCAACTTGTTTACTGAACCTTCTTTTCAGTACATGTACAGAACATCAGTGTCCATTTTACTGCCTCCTACAGGACACTCTCTTCTTCCACTTTCTTACAACATTAATGTAACACAGAACCAATACTGCCTCTCCTGTCATTACCATTGTAACAACACACTCATTCTATCTGTTTCTTTCAGATGAACAACAGGAACTTAGGATGTAGGTATCTATGAATAATAACTATTATGCATACTCATATATTTATATAACCAACTGATTTCTTGCGATACCACAGGGATAATGGTGCTGAATGCTGAGCTCAAGTCTATGAACAGCATTCTGACATAGGTGTCTTTCTTGTCCAGGTGGGAGAGGTGAAGTGGAGTGGAAATAGCATCCTCGGTCGACCTGTTCGGCCAGTATGCAAACTGCAGTGGATCCAGTGAGCAGGGGAGGTTGCTTTTCACATGTGCCATGACAAGTCTCTCGAAGCACTTCATGATGATGGGGGTCAGGGCGATGAAAATCAGGCAGGATGCTGAGGATTTCTTTGGCACCGGGATAATGGTGGTGGACTTAAAGCATGCTGGGACGATCATCTGGCTCAGCGATGAATTGAAAATGTCTGTGAAGACATCGGCCAGCTGATCAGCGCAGTCTCTCAGCACGCAACCTGGGATGTTGTCTGGTCCAGCAGCTTTCCGTGGGTTGACCTTGGTGAAAGTTCTCCTCAGGTCAGCTGCAGGCAGAGAGATGGTATGGTCGGTGGTGGTGGGTGTGGCTTTCTTTGCTTGTGTGTTGTTCAGTGCATCAAACCATGCGTAGCACTTGTTCAGCTCCTCAGGAAGCCACGTTTCCGTGATGGGCTGAATGCTGGAGCCAAAGATAATCGATTTAACTGTCCAGGGAGCGAACGTTGGAGAGCGGGATGGATGGAAGTGCCCGTCGGAACAGGTTAGCCTTTAGCCTAGTGCTAGCACCGACACTCTTTCCTCACTTTTGTTTACGTGCAAAGCGCCTGGCTGCCTCGGTGGGTGGTGGGGGAGTTAACAAACCCAGACTCCGAAGTTTCTCTGTCGGCAGATTAGTCATGGAAATTGTGCTCTTTTCACTGATTCTGATCAGAAGGTGTCTATTGTAGGTGCCTCGGTCTTGAAACAAAACAAAACAAAACAAAAAAATCAGCCGCTGCCTGCTCATGGCGCCGCCGCTGTTTTTCAGGAGGCACAGCACTCTTAGAGCCAGTGTAGCACATCTGAAAGAGCCCTTCTGGACTGAAGGAGGATTCTGAGTCTGTGGTCCTGTTAGAAAGCAGTGGGGATGTTTCTAACCACAAACACAGAATGACCACTAGAACAAACAAGTGTGTGATTTTGACCATTTTACAAGTTAAAAATCATGCAACTGCTAAATTAACACATCTCAAATTCATTCTTTTCCTGAAATTGGTTTATTCTTCCATCCATCCATTCGCTTCCGCTTATCCTTTCCAGGGTCGCGGGGGGCGCTGGAGCCTATCCCAGCTGTCATAGGGCGAGAGGCAGGGTACACCCTGGACAGGTCGCCAGTCTGTCGCAGGGCCAACACACAGGGACAGACAACCATTCACACTCACATTCACTCACACATTCACACCTAGTGACAATTTGGATTATCCAATTAACCTATCCCCTCAAACTGCATGTCTTTGGACGGTGGGAGGAAGCCGGAGTACCCGGAGGGAACCCACGCAAACACGGGCAGAACATGCAAACTTATTCTTCATGTACTAAATTTTGGGGTGTGTGTAATGAATAGGAAAAAAAATTACAACCACTTAAATCAAGAACCACTGAAGGTTCCTCTGGGTTGTCCTTCACTTGGTGTTCGCCCTCTCTGAGTATCACTTCCTGTTCCTGTTATAACACTTACTTATGTTTTTCTGTAGCTTATCTGCATTGCCAATTTAATTAACAAGTTATAGATAACAACTTATTTCAGATAAGTCGTCAGAGGGTGTGCTTCATCGACAGTACACTCTATGTGTGTTCACTCGCTAATTATATTTACAGTATTCACTCACTGTGTCTTTACTGTTTAGCGTAGCTTAGCTCGTAGCCAACTCGCTACCAGCATGGCCTCTTCACCCGTCCCTGTTGCACTTTCCTGCTAATTATGTCAGAATTTTAGTTACTCCTCGACCTCCTTTAGCAGCAATGATACCTGTAATAAATGTAGCCTATTTGCAGCTCTGGAGGCTAGGATCATTGAATTGGAGATTCAAAAAAATCTGTAGCTAGACATGGCCATGTAGCCGATGCAGCCACAGGTAGCATAGGTCTTACTAGCTGTCCCACGGCAGACTGCCCCGAGCAGCTGGGGAAACAAGATGGCTGGGTGACGGTGAGGAGGAAGTGTAGTCCTAAACAGAAAACCCAGGTTCACCACCAAACTGTTCTGTGTCTAACGGTTTTTCCCCACTCAGCGAAACACCCAGCAGGGATCAAACTCGGGTAATTGGCGATTCTGTTCAGAGACGTGAAGCGAGAGACACAAACAACCATAGTCAATTGTCTTCCAGGGGCCAGACCAGGCGACATTGAGGAAATGTAAAACTGCTGGCTACCATAAACATAACACAAACATAAATTAGTAAAATTATAATTCATGTCGACAGTAATGACACCCAGTTACATCAGTCGGAGGTCACTAAAATCAATATTGAATCGTGTGTAACTTTGCCAAAACAATGTGGGACTCTGTAGTTTTCTCTGGTCCCCTCCCCAATCAGACCAGGAGTGACATGTTTAGCCGCATGTTCTCCTTAAATTGCTGGCTGTCTGAGTGGTGTCCCAGAAACGATGTGGGCTTCATAGATAATTGGCAAACCTTCTGGAGGAAACCTGGTCTTGTTCCCACTCCTCCACTTTGGATGGAGCAGCTCTCATTTCTAGAAATATAGACAAATTTATTAAACCCCCCAAAATATGACTATCCAGATTTGGGACCAGGAAGCAGAGTTGCAGTCTTACACGCCTCTCTGCAGCTTCCCTCCTCCTGTTACCCCCCAAAACCCATCTCCATAGAGACTGTGTCAGCTCCCAAACAGACAAAAAACAAACTAAAAACCAGCAACAAACAACTTAAACATAAAAAATCACAAAGAAAGAACAATACAGTATCCACATCTGAACCAAAGAGTAAAACAGTGAAATGTGGATTATTAAATATTAGGTCTCTCTCCTCCAAGTCTCTGTTAGTACATGACTTAATAATTGATCAACAAATCGATTTACTCTGCCTTACAGAAACCTGGTTGCAGCAGGATGATTATGTTAGTTTAAATGAATCAACACCCCCGAGTCATTCTAACTACCAGAAACCTCGAAGCACAGGCCGAGGGGCGGTGTGGCAGCAATTTTTCACACCAGCCTATTAATCAACCAAAGACCCAGACAGACTTTTAATTCATTTGAAAGCCTGATGCTTAGCCTCGTCCACCCCAGCTGTAAAACTCAGAAACCAGTCTTACTTGTTATCATCTATCGTCCACCTGGGCCTTACACAGAGTTTCTCTCTGATTTCTCAGACTTTTTATCTGATTTAGTGCTCAGCTCAGATAAAATAATTATTGTGGGTGATTTTAACATCCATGTAGATGCTAAAAATGACAGCCTCAACATGGCATTTAATCTGTTATTAGACTCAATTGGCTTCTCTCAAAATGTAAAAGAACCCACCCACCACTTTAATCACACTCTAGATCTTGTTTTAACATATGGCATAGAAACTGAACATTTAACAGTGTTTCCTGAAAACCCTCTGCTGTCTGATCATTTCCTGATAACATTTACATTTACAATAATTGATTACACAGCAGTGGAGAGTAGACTTTATCACAGTATAGTGGCCCCTCGTTTATCGTGGGAGTAAAATTCTAAAAATAACTCGCGATACGTGAAATCCTCGAAGTAGCCAGCTTTATTTTTTACAATTATTATAGGTGTTTTAAGACTTGTAAAACCTTCATAGAAAAATAAGTCTAGTATGATAGAATTAAAGCAAAGATCAAATCCTGTTTTTTTTTTCAGGTCCAGAACATGAGAATAGAACAGCTGCGAGAGAATTCAACATTAATGAATCAATGGTAAGGAAGTAGAGGAAGCAAGAAGGATGAGTTGAGTAAAGTTTGACTTATCTGACCGTTTTGTTTCACTTAATGGGTCTCATAATGCGGAAAATACAGTAACTTCTACATTCCTTTAGCATGTCCAGAAGTCCAACATTTTGCCTCTGTCAGTGCGCTCCAGGGTGGCTGTGGCTACAATGTAGCTTGCCATCACCAGTGTGTGAATGTGTGTGTGAATGGGTGGATGACTGGATATGTAAAGCGCTTTGGGGTCCTTAGGGACTATTAAGGCGCTATATAAATACAGGCCATTTACCATTTACCATTTTGTGCGATGGTTAGCAACTTCCTCTGCCTTTGGGTGCTACAGCAGGTGCCTTTGACGGTGCAAAACATTTCGTCGTTATTGTTGTGTTTTTTGTGGAGAAAACTTACAAACATACGGTACAGCACTTCAGAGACACACTGGTAGCGATTGAAGATTTATGTAAATTTGACAAGCTGAGCGCATTCTGTACTGTACAGGAGACACGGCACGAGACTGATCGACAATTATCTACAGCCAATCAGGACGCAGAACACAAAGCGAAATGCAAAATTGCACCCAAAAAAATTCACGAAACACTAATGCCTTGAAAGGTGAACCACATACGACTCTGGATACTGTAGCTCCAGTGAAAACTAAGGCCTCAAATCAGAAGTACATGAGGGTCCTGCACAGTATCTTAGCTGTTCCTAGGACTGCACTCTTCTGAACAGAGATCTGCGATGTTGTTCCAGGGATCTGCTGGTGTCATGGTCCTGGGCCATGTTGGCCCAGCATTCGTAGTTTTCGTGTGTTTTGTATTTTGTTCTTTATTTATAAGATAAAATAAGACAAGATGTGATAGTGTTTCCTCACTTGGGTAATGCGTACCCAGCTTAATATCATTCTTTAAGTGTGTGTGTGTGTGGGGGGGGGGGCTGCTTTTAACCATGTAAAGCACTTTGTGCTACAGTTTTTTTTTGTATGAAAAGTGCTTTATAAATAAAGATTGATTGATTGATTGATTGATTGAAGATAAAACTTTATTAATCCCTCGGGTGGGTTCCTCTGGGAAATTCGGTTTCCAAATAGCACAGCACCGACAGAAGTTACAGAATGTGAGCAGAATACTATATATACACATATATAAATACAGAGACATATATAACTAGAAAAATTTGCATTTCCTGCGAAAATGCAGTGTGGATGCTGTAAAGCTGAAGCTGTCAGCTGAAACTAGCTGAAAAAGCTGAAAAGTTGCAGAAGTTGTAAAACCTTTGCAAAAAATTGTAATAACTTTGCAGAAGCATAAGAACTTAGCAAAAATGTAATTACTTAGCAGAACTGCAATAACGTAAAGAAAACATAATACTTGGCAGAAATACAATAACATAGCAGAACTTAGCAGCAGAAATTAGAATAAATATTGTAACTTAGCAGAAACAAGATAACTTTTCAAAAATACAGGATTTTAGCAAACATGGTACAAGATTACATAGATACTTTATTTAAACAAAAATACCTAAACATTGCACAAATACTGTGATTTAGGACAAATACTACAACATAGCAGAAATGCTGTAATTCAGCAAATATACTATGCTATGGCACAAATAGAAAGAATATGCTCAAATACTATGATTTTGCTCAAATAATATGATTAAGCAATAATACTAAGATTTAGCAGAAATACTGTATTTAGCACAAATACCGAAAAGTAGCAGAAATACTGTAATTTAGCATAATAGTAATAACTTGCACAATTACAAATATGGACATGGTAAATGGCCTGTATTTATATAGCGCTTTTATGGTCCCTAAGGACCCCAAAGCTCTTTACATATCCAGTCATTCACCCATTCACACACTGGTGATGGCAAGCTACGTTGTAACCACAGCCACCCTGGGGCGCACTGACAGAGGCGAGGCTGCTGAACACTGGCGCCACCGGCCCTCTGACCACCACCAGTAGGCAACGAGTGAAGTGTCTTGCCCAAGGACACAACGACCGAGACTGTCCGAGCCGGGCCTCGAACCGGTAACCTTCCGATTACAAGGCGAACTCCCAACTTTTGAGCCACGATCGCCCCCATATATGGAAACACACATGCACAGAGACACACACAGGATCCAATTCAATCAACCAGTTTAAATATATTGATTTTAAATCACACAATAAGAAACACCCATAAAAAGGCTCTCTCTCTCTCTCTCTCTGTCATACACACACACACACACACACACACACAGACACACACACACACACACACACGCAGCAGCAGCAGAAGCAAGTGAACAAACAGGGGCTGTACATACAGTGTTTCCTGTATGTTTCTAGGTGGGTCAAAAAGCCTGGAGCTGCTTAATTTGAATCCACCAATCAGAAAGGCTATGTACTTTTTCCCGCCAAAACAGGTGCACCTGTTTTTACACACGCAGCACAGAGACAGGATTTGTGCAGTCTATTTTTCATAGTGAGGACTCCTCTCAAACAAATGGCTATAATTTCCTTACCAGCTGCGCCACTGGGAAAGACAGTGAGCTCTTGGGAAACAGGGTGATGAGCAGTCAGAATTAGATCGCGGTGAGAGGCAAAGAGCGCCGTTTTTTGGAGTTACAAAACGTCGTGTAACTCAAAAACTAGGTGGACTAGAAGCATAATTCTTGTACTGGGTGAATCAGCGGACTTTGGTGTACTTTGACTGCGATTTTCATTGCTCTTTGTACATCCGTCGCTGAGATATGACGAGAGAAGAAACGGCAGACCTCAGATATGATTGGCTGGCTGGGAAGCCGTGCAGGCCCTGATATGTAAATTTGAATGTCTCAGTCCTCACAGAGGACCTGGCAAAAATACATAGAAATAGTATGATTAAGCATAAATACTACATTTAGCAGAAATACTGTATTAAGCGGCACGGTGGTTAGCACTGTTGCCGCACAGCAAGAAGGTCCTGAGTTCAATTCCACCATCAGGCCGGGGTCTTTCTGTGTGGAGTTTGCATGTTCTCCCCGGGTACTCCGGCTTCCTCCCACCGTCCAAAGACATGCAGCTTGTGGGGATAGGTTAATTGGATAATCCAAATTGTCACTAGGTGTGAATGGTTGTCTGTCCTTGTGTGTTGGCCCTGCGACAGACTGGCGACCTGTACCCCGCCTCTCGCCCTATGATAGCTGGGATAGGCTCCAGCGCCCCCCGCGACCCTGAAAAGGATAAGCAGAAGCGAATGGATGGATGGACTGTATTAAGCACAAATCCTATAAAAAGCAAAAATACTGTACTATGATTTGGTAGAAAAACTATAATTAATCAGAAATACTATATTTGGCAGAAATACTGTAATCAGCACATATACTGTAACATGACAGAAATTCCTCCACTTAGTAGTAATACTATAACATAACACAAATGTTATGATGAGTTGAGCGGCTGGTACTCTGGTGCAGTCAGCACAATCTGGAGCTGAACACTCTTAAAACTGTAGAGATGACAGTGGACTTCAGGAGACATCCCTCAACTCTGCCCCCCCTCATCATATCAGACAGCCCTGTGTCGACTGTGGAGATCTTCAAGTTGCTGGGTACCACCATCTCCCAGGACCTGAAGTGGGAGACCAACATCAACTCCATCCTCAAAAAGACCCAGCAGAGGATGTACTTCCTGAGACAACTGGGGAAGTACAGTCTTCCACAGGAGCTGCTGATCCAGTTCTACACTGCAGTCATTGAGTCTGTCCTGTGCTCCTCCATCACAGTCTGGTATGGTGCAGCCACTAAACAGGACAGGTGCAGACTGCAGCGGACTGTACGGGCAGCAGAAAGGATCATCGGCGCCCCCCTGCCCTCCATCCAGGATCTGTACCTCTCAAGAACCAGGAAACGGGCAGGGAAAATCATCACAGACCCCTCACACCCTGGACACAGACTTTTGATCTGCTGCCCTCTGGCAGACGGTACAGAAGCCTGCAACCAGGACCACCCACACAGGAACAGTTTCTTTCCCCTCCCATCTCCCTTCTAAACAGTTGAACTGTCACACTCTCCCACTGCCAGACTGCAACTGCACCTTATGTACATTCTGTAGTATTCATTCCACCTCATTTCATTTCTGTATTTATGTATATACGTTTAGATTAGTTTTTTATAGTTGGTTTACACAGCTTTGTGTATGTATGTGTATGCATGTGTAATGTATATATAGATACGTGTGTGTGTGTTGTGTGTGTGTGTGTGTGTGAGATTTACATTGCTGTGCTCGAGAGCCACCATCTACCGGAACCAAATTCCTTGTATTTGTATGCACATATACTTGGCCAATAAACATGATTCTGATGATTGGCACAAAAACCATGATTTAGCAGAAATACTATGATTGAGCAGAAGTACTAAGATGTAGTAAAAGTACTTTGATTTAAGAGAAATCCAATTATGGAGGAGTAATACTTTAAAATGGGAGAAATATTGATACACACACACATTCACAGAGCCTAAAGGGAAGAGTATTTGTGCCATGGAGTGTTAAGAAGAATCTGAGGTCCATATTAGAAAAGCTGGTAAAAAGTTTTCAGAATTGTAATAAATGATGAATATGAATTAGTGGTCTGTGATAGTGTATTAATTTGTAGGGCAAAAAACAGGTTGTCCAAGGTGGAGTTGAACCCACGACCTTCGGGTTGCAAACCTGTGTCATTACCAGCTGCGCCACTGGGAAAGACAGCGTGCTCTTGGGAAACAGGGTGATGAGCAGTCAGAATTAGATCGCGGTGAAAGGCAAAGAGCGCCGTTTTTTGGAGTTACAAAACGTCATGTAACTCCAAAACTAGGTGGACTAGAAGCATAATTCTTGTACTGGGTGAATCAGCGGACTTTGGTGTACTTTGACTGCGATTTTCATTACTCTTTGTACATCCGTCGCTGAGATATGACGAGAGAAGAAACTGCAGACCTCAGATATGATTGGCTGGCTGGGAAGCTGGCAGAAATATATAGTAATAGTGTGATTAAGCATAAATACTACATTTAGCAGAAATACTGTATTAAGCACAAATCCTATAAAAAGCAGAAATACTATATTAAGCAATATAAATATCCTATAAAAATGGTATAAAAAGCAAAAATACTGTAATATGATTTGGTAGAAAAACTATAATTAATCAGAAATACTATACTGGGCAGAAATACTATATTTAGCACAAATCTTATAAAATAGCAGAAATAGTATGATTCAGCACAATAGTAATAACTTAAACAGAAAAATTGGAAAAGCAAAATGGACAGCTGAAAAAATGCTGAACATGCTAAGGGTCCTTCAAATGTACTTGTTAAATGAAAAAAAAACTCAGCAAAAAAAGTGTAACAGTCACACAATCACAAATATGGAAACATATGGAAACACACATGCACAGAGAGACACACAGGATCAAATTCAGTCAACCAGCCTAAATATATTGAATTTAAATCATACAATAAGATGCTCCCATAAAAACTCTGTCTCGCCCTCTCTTTCTCTCTCTCTGTCACACACACACACACACACACACACACACACACACACATACATAGGGAGAGACAAGCAAGTTTCTAGGTCAGTCAAGCAGCCTGGGAGCTGCTAAATTTGAATCCACCAATCAGAGAGGCTGTGTACTTTTTCCCGCCAAAACAGGTGCAGCCGTTTTACACACTCAGCACAGAGAGAGACAGGATTTCTGCAGTGTATTTCTCATAGTGAGGATTCCTCTCAAACAAATGGCCATAATTTCCTAACCGTAGGGGCTAGAACGGTCATTCTTACACCGTTTTGTTCAGAAGAGATGGGGGAATCTTAAAGTGTTGACAATTTATCATTAAAATATGAATTATTAAAGATATTTGACTTCTAATGCACCATAACTGAGTAGAGCAAAGCAAAAACTGCCTTGACTTGCCCTCAAACAACGCTTTCTAACTCTAAATCTATTTGGAGTATCAATATCATTCTTTCACCGTAAGAACAGCAGGCTTTGGTGAACATCATGGAAATTTTCAGGTCTCTGTGGAAATCCATAAAAAGATATGACGAGAGAAAAAAGTGGTTCATTTCCAGAGTTTGAAATCTGAAGAAATCTGAGCGAAGGACGAATTTCCTACCCTCAAACAAGTCTAACTCATTTCAGAACGGTAATAGGTGAGAAAAAATTCTTGAATTGTGAGCGTCAGGAGTGTCTGAAGATATACTGGGACAAGCCTCATGTTTAACTTCGCTTCGTTAAGGAGATATGACGATTCGAATATGCCTGTCATTACAGAAATCAAGCGATGATTTGAACAAGCTCTCCATTGACTTTCTATGGGATTTTGCGACTTTGTGTTGGTCTGAGGAGATTTGCCAAAATTCTATGAATCTCACAAAAATGATGGCGACATTTTCTGAAAGCCAGCAAAAATACCTACGTTTTGATGTATAATTTGTGGAAGTTGAGTGAAAATTGAGCAAGTAGCAAGAAGTTGTTCGGACATGAAGAGAAGACTGCGAAACCTACAGTGGCACACTGGAAGCCAAGTGCATAGCAACCATAACAACGCATGTATTTTCTGAAAAATCACAAAAATGAAACTCAAAACTTAAAGAGGGATAAGATGAAAACGGTAACAGATATGAAAAAGCTGAATCATTAATGAATAGCCCAATAATTTGTGAACATTTTAAAGTTTGAATGGTTGTTCTAGACGAAAGTATGAGAATGTAGTTAAGTTTCAAAAACAAGCAAGTTTTAGCAGAATTGTGGAAGTTTTCCATTCATTTCAATGGGACAAAAAAAAGCATAAAAAGCTTAATATTTTAAAAAGTATAATAGCATAAAATACCAAAAGTCATAGCCATCATTAGCAGAAATAGCAGAATAGTTTAAAATTTGAACGGTGAAAATCGGCTGAAAATTGTTAAAGTAGTTAAGTGCCAAAAAACGTACGGAAGCAACTAGTAAAATAATAATAAAGTATAATAAAGAATAAAGAGAAACAGGAACTCAATAGTGTGGATGCATAAAGCATCCACACAATAAAGAATAAAGAGAAACAGGAACTCAATAGTGTGGATGCATAAAGCATCCACACAATAACTAGAAAAATTTGCATTTCCTGCGAAAATGCAGTGTGGATGCTGTAATGCTGAAGCTGTCTGCTGAAACTAGCAGAAAAAGCTGAAAAGTTGCAGAAATTGTAAAAACTTTGCAGAAGCAAAGGAACTTTGCTGAAATGTAGTAACTTAGCAGAACTGCAATATCTTAGAGGAAACATAATACTTGGCAGAAATACAATAGCATAGCAGAACTTAGCAGAAATATTGTAACTTACCAGAAACACGATAACTTCTCAAAAATACAAGAATTTAGGAGAAATAGTATAAGATAACAGAAAGAATATATTTAGCCAAACATTCTTAAACATTACAGAAATACTATGATTTAGAAAAACAGTACAACATAGCAGAAATGCTGCGATTTACCAGAGACACTGTAATTTACTATTAATATTGAAATTTTTAAAAAATACTATGTTTTAGCACAAATACTGTAATTTGACAGAAATACTATCATTCGGCAGAAATACTATGTTTCAGCAGAAATACTCTGGTTTAGCACAAATATTATAACATAGCAGTAATACAATTATATAGCAGAAATGCTATATTTAGAAAGAAAAATATAATATAGTAGAAATACTATGATTTAGCAGAAATACTGTAATCAGCACATATACTGTAACATGACAGAAATTCCTCCACTTAGTAGTAATACTATAACATAAAACAAATGTTATGATTTGGCACAAAAACCATGATTTGGCAAAATACTATGATTTAGCAGAAATACTATGATTGAGCAGAAGTACTAAGATGTAGTAAAAGTACTTTGATTTAACAGAAATACAATTATGGAGGAGTAATACTTTAAAATGGGAGAAATGTTGATACACACACACATACACAGAGCCTAAAGGGAACAGTATTTGTGCCATGGAGTGTTAACAAGAATCTGAGGTCCATATTAGAAAAGCTGCTAAAATCATAAAAGTTTGCAGAATTGTAATAAATGATGAATATGAATTAGTGGTCTGTGATAGTGTATTAATTTGTAGGGAAAAAACACATGTTGCCCAAGGTGTAATTGAACCCACGACCTTTGGGTTGCAGACCTGTGTCATTACCAACTGCGCCACTGGGAAAGAGAGCGAGGCCTGGAAAACAGGGTGATGAGCAGTCAGAATTAGATTGCGGTGAGAGGCGAAAAACGCTGTTTTTTGGAGTTACAAAACGTCGTGTAACTCAAAAACTAGGTGGACTAGAAGCATAATTCTTGTACTGGGTGAATCAGCGTACTTTCGTGTACTTTGACTGTGATTTCATTGCTCTTTGTACATCTGTCGCTGAGATATGACGAGAGAAGAAAGGGCAGACCTCAGATATGATTGGCTGGCTGGGAAGCCGTGCAGGCCCTGATATGTAAATTTTATATGTATCAGTCCTCACAGAGGATTAGCTGCCTGGGACCTGGCAGAAATATATAGAAATAGTATGATTAAGCATAAATACTACATTTAGTAGAAATACTATGTTTTAGCACAAATACTATAAAATGGCAGAAATACTATAATTAAGCAGAAATACTATATTTGGCAGAAACATATATTTAGTACAAATCTTATGAAATAGCAGAAATAGTATGATTTAGCAGAAATGCTGTATTTCGCACAAATCTCATAAAATAGCAGAAATAGTATGATTTAGCAGAAATGCTGTATTTAGCACAAATACTGAAAAGCAGCAGAAATGCTATGACTTAGCACAACAGTAATAACTTATAGAAAAATTGGAAAAGCAAAATGGACAGCTGGAAAAATCCTGAACATGCTAAGGGTCCCTCAAATCTAATTGTTAATTGAAAAAAAAAAATCAGCAAAAAAAGTATAACAGTCACACAATCACAAATATGGGCACATATGGAAACACACATGCACAGAGAGACACACACAGGACCAAATTCAGTCAACCAGTCTAAATATATTGAATTTAAGTGATATAATAAGATGCTCCCATCAAAAGGCTCTCTCTCGCTCGCTCTCTCTCTCTCACACACACACACACACACACACACACACACACACACACAGAGCCTAAAGGGAACAGTATTTGTGCCATGGAGTGTTAACAAGAATCTGAGGTCCATATTAGAAAAGCTGCTAAAATCATAAAAGGTTGCAGAATTGTAATAAATGATGAATATGAATTAGTGGTCTGTGATAGTGTATTAATTTGTAGGGAAAAAACACATGTTGCCCAAGATGTAATTGAACCCACGACCTTTGGGTTGCAGACCTGTGTCATTACCAACTGCGCCACTGGGAAAGAGAGCGAGCGCCTGGAAAACAGGGTGATGAGCAGTCAGAATCAGATTGCGGTGAGAGGCGAAAAACGCCGTTTTTTGCAGTTACAAAACGTCGTGTAACTCAAAAACTAGGTGGACTAGAAGCATAATTCTTGTACTGGGTGAATCAGCGTACTTTCGTGTACTTTGACTGTGATTTGCATTGCTCTTTGTACATCTGTCGCTGAGATATGACGAGAGAAGAAAGGGCAGACCCCAGATATGATTGGCTGGCTGGGAAGCCGTGCAGGCCCTGATATGTATTTGTATGTATCAGTCCTCACAGAAGATTAGCTGCCTGGGGACCTGGCAGAAATATATAGAAATAGTATGATTAAGCATAAATACTACATTTTTTAGAAAAACTATATTAAGCACAAATCCTATAAAAATCAGAAATACTATATTAAGCAATATAAATATCCTCTAAAAATCCTATAAAAAGCAGTAAAACTGTACTATGATTTGGTAGAAAAACCCTAATTAATCAAAAATACTAAATTTGGCAGAAATAGCAGAAACACTATATTTAGCACAAATCTTATGAAATAGCAGACATAGTATGATTTTGCAGAAATGCTGTATTTAGCACAAATACTGAAAAGCAGCAGAAATGCTATGACTCAACACAATAGTAATAACTTAAATAGAAAAATTGGAAAAGCAAAATGGACAGCTGAAAGAATCCTGAACATGCTAAGGGTCCCTCAAATGTAATTGTTAAATGAAAAAAATCAGCAAAAAAAAGTATAACAGTGACACAATCACAAATATGGACACATATGGAAACACATGCACAGAGAGACACACACAGGACCAAATTCAGTCAACCAGTCTAAATATATTGAATTTAAATCATATAATAAGATGCTCCCATAAAAACTCTCTATCGCCCTCCCTTTCTCTCTCTCTCTCTGTCACACACACACACACACACACACACAGGGAGAGACAAGCAAGTTTCTAGGTCAGTCAAGCAGCCTGGGAGCTGCTAAATTTGAATCCACCAATCAGAGAGGCTGTGTACTTTTTCCCGCCAAAACAGGTGCAGCCGTTTTTACACACTCAGCACAGAGAGAGACAGGATTTCTGCAGTGTATTTCTCATAGTGAGGATTCCTCTCAAACAAATGGCCATAATTTCCTAACCGTAGGGGCTAGAACGGTCATTCTTACACCGTTTTGTTCAGAAGAGATGGGGGAATCTTAAACTGTTAACAATTTATCATTAAAATATGAATTATTAACGATATTTGACTTGTAATGCACCATAACTGAGTAGAGGCGAAGCAAAAACTGCCTTGACCTACCCTCAAACAACGCTTTCTAACTCTAAATCTATTTGGAGTTTCGATATCATTCTTTCACCGTAAGAGACAGCAGGCTTTGGTGAACAGTCATGGAAATTTTCAGGTCTTTGTGGAAATCTATCAAAAAGATATGACGAGAGAAAAAAGTGGTTCATTTCCAGAGTTTGAAAGCTGAAGAAATCTGAGCGAAGGACGAATTTCCTACCCTCAAACAAGTCTAACTCATTTCAGAACGGTAATAGGTGAGAAAAAAATTCTTGAATTGTGAGTGTCAGGAGTGTCTGAAGATATACGGGGACAAGCCTCATGTCGTAACTTCGCTTCGTTAAGGAGATATGACGATTCGAATATGCCTCTCATTAGAGAAATCAAGCGATGATTTTGAACAAACTCTCCATTGACTTTCTATGGAGAGTTTTCTGACTTTGTGTTGGTCTGAGGAGATTTGCCAAAATTCTATAAATCTCACAACAATGATGGTGACATTTTCTGAAAGCCAGCAAAAATACCTACGTTTTGATGTATAATTTGTGTGGGTTGAGTGAAAATTGATCAAGTAGCAAGAAGTTGTTCGGACATGAAGAGAAAATTGCCAAAGGTACAGTGGCTCACTTAGAACCAACTGCATAGCAACCATAACAACGCATGTATTTTGTGAAAAATCACAAAAATGAAACTCAAAACTTAAAGAGGGACAATATGAAAATGGTAACAGATATGAAAAAGCTGAATCATTCATGAATAGCCCAATAATTTGTGAACATTTTAAAGTTTGAATGGTTGTTCTAGGTGAAAGTATGACAAAGTAGTTAAGTTTCAAAAACAAGCAAGTTTTAGCAGAATTTTGGAAGTTTTCCATTCATTTCAATGGGACAAAAAATTGCATAAAAAGCTTAATATTTTAAAAAGTATAACAGCAGAAAATACCAAAAGTCATAGCAGGAATTAGCAGAAATAGTAGAATAGTTTAAAATTTGAACGGTGAAAATCGGCTGAAAATTGTGGAAGTAGTTAAGTGCCGAAAAACATACAAAAAGTGGCAACTGGAATAATAACTAGAAAAATTTGCATTTCCTGCGAAAATGCAGTGTGGATGCTGTAAAGCTGAAGCTGTCAGCTGAAACTAGCTGAAAAAGCTGAAAAGTTGCAGAAGTTGTAAAACCTTTGCAAAAAATTGTAATAACTTTGCAGAAGCATAAGAACTTAGCAAAAATGTAATTACTTAGCAGAACTGCAATAACGTAAAGAAAACATAATACTTGGCAGAAATACAATAACATAGCAGAACTTAGCAGCAGAAATTAGAATAAATATTGTAACTTAGCAGAAACAAGATAACTTTTCAGAAATACAGGATTTTAGCAACCATGGTACAAGATTACATAGATACTTTATTTAAACAAAAATACCTAAACATTGCACAAATACTGTGATTTAGGACAAATACTACAACATAGCAGAAATGCTGTAATTCAGCAAATATACTATGCTATGGCACAAATAGAAAGAATATGCTCAAATACTATGATTTTGCTCAAATAATATGATTAAGCAATAATACTAAGATTTAGCAGAAATACTGTATTTAGCACAAATACCGAAAAGTAGCAGAAATACTATAATTTAGCATAATAGTAATAACTTGCACAATTACAAATATGGACATGGTAAATGGCCTGTATTTATATAGCGCTTTTATGGTCCCTAAGGACCCCAAAGCGCTTTACATATCCAGTCATTCACCCATTCACACACTGGTGATGGCAAGCTACGTTGTAGCCACAGCCACCCTGGGGCGCACTGACAGAGGCGAGGCTGCTGGACACTGGCGCCACTGGGCCCTCTGACCACCACCAGTAGGCACACAATAAGATACACCCATAAAAAGGCTCTCTCTCTCTCTCTCTCTCTCTCTCTCTCTCTGTCATACACACACACACACACACACACACACACACACACACACACACACACACACACACGCAGCAGCAGCAGAAGCAAGTGAACAAATAGGGGCTGTACATACAGTGTTTCCTGTATGTTTCTAGGTAGGTCAAAAAGCCTGGAGCTGCTTAATTTGAATCCACCAATCAGAAAGGCTATGTACTTTTTCCCGCCAAAACAGGTGCACCTGTTTTTACACACGCAGCACAGAGACAGGATTTGTGCGGTCTATTTTTCATAGTGAGGACTCCTCTCAAACAAATGGCTATAATTTCCTAACCGTAGGGTCTAGAACGGTCATTCTTACACTGTTTTGTTCAGAAGAGATGGGGGGGATTGTCAAGTGTTGTGTGTTTAAAGTAAAAATATGAATTTGTAGAGATACATGACATGGATGAGTGGTTGGCTTACAACCCATGAAAGCCCCAATATGGAAATTTGAATGTCTCAGCCTTCAGATGTGATTGGCTGGCGGGGAAGGCATGAAGGCCTCAATATGCAAATTTGAATGTCTCAGTCCTCAGATATGATTGGCTGGTTGGGAAGTCATGCATGACTTGATATGTCAATTTGAAAATTACAGTACTCACAGAGGATTGGCTCCCTGAGGAGCTGGCAGGAATACATAGAAATACTATGATTACCCAGAAATACTGCGTTTAGTAGAAATATTATGTTTTAGCACAAATACTATAAAATGGCTGAAATAGTATGATTTAGCACAAATGCTGTATTTAGCACAAATACTGAAAAGCAGCAGAAATGCTATGACTTAGCACAATAGTAATAACTGAAATAGAAAAATTGGAAAAGCAAAATGAACAGCTGAAAAAATGCTGAACATTCTAAGGCTCCCTCAAATGTAATTGTTGAATGAAAAAAAATCAGCAAAAAAAAAGTATAACAGTCACACAATCAAAAATATGGACACATATGGAAACACACAAGCACAGAGAGACACAGGATCAAATTCAGTCAACCAGTCTAAATATATTGAATTTAAATCATACAATAAGATGCTCCCATAAAAACGCTCTCTCGCCCTCTCTTTCTCTCTCTCTCTGACACACACACACACACACACACACACACACACACACACACACCAGCAGCAGCCAAATAGCCTGGGAGCTGCTGAATTTGAATCCACCAATCAGAGAGGCTGTATACTTTTTCCTGCCAAAACAGGTGCACCTGTTTTTACACACATGCAGCACAGAGACAGGATTTGTGCTGTCTATTTTTCATAGTGAGGATTCCCCTCAAACAAATGGCTATAATTTCCTAACCGTAGGGGCTAGAACAGTCATTCTTACACCGTTTTGTTCAGAAGAGATGGGGGGATCTTAAAGTGTTGACAATTTATCATTAAAATATGAATTATTGAAGATATTTGACTTCTAATGCACCATAACTGAGTAGAGGCAAAGCGAAAACTGCCTTGACTTGCCCTCAAACAATGCTTTCTAACTCTAAATCTATTTGGAGTATCAATATCATTCTTTCATCGTAAGAGACAGCAGGCTTTGGTGAACAGTCATGGAAATTTTCAGGTCTGTGTGGAAATCCATCAAAAAGATATGACGAGAGAAAAAAGTGCCTCATTTCCAGAGTTTGAAATCTGAAGAAATCTGAGCGAGGGATGAATTTCCTACCCTCAAACAAACCCAATTCATGGCCAAATGGTAATAGGTGAGAAAGAAATTCTTGAATTGTGAGCGTCAGGAGTGTCTGAAGATATATTGGCACAAGCCTCATGTCTTAACTTTGCTGCGTTGAGATATGACGATTTGAAAATGCCTCTCATTAGAGAAATCCAGTGGTGATTTTGAACAAGCTCTCCATTGACTTTCTATGCAGTTTCCAGACTTTGTGTTGGTGTGAGGAGATTTGCCAAAATTCTATTATACAGAAATACTGTAATCAGCACATATACTGTAACATTTTAGAAATTCCTCCACTTACTAGTAATACTACAACATAACACAAATGTTATGATGAGTTGAGCGGCTGGTACTCTGGTGCAGTCAGCACAATCTGGAGCTGAACACTCTTAAAACTGTAGAGATGACAGTGGACTTCAGGAGACATCCCTCAACTCTGCCCCCCCTCATCATATCAGACAGCCCTGTGTCGACTGTGGAGATCTTCAAGTTGCTGGGTACCACCATCTCCCAGGACCTGAAGTGGGAGACCAACATCAACTCCATCCTCAAAAAGACCCAGCAGAGGATGTACTTCCTGAGACAACTGGGGAAGTACAGTCTTCCACAGGAGCTGCTGATCCAGTTCTACACTGCAGTCATTGAGTCTGTCCTGTGCTCCTCCATCACAGTCTGGTATGGTGCAGCCACTAAACAGGACAGGTGCAGACTGCAGCGGACTGTACGGGCAGCAGAAAGGATCATCGGCGCCCCCCTGCCCTCCATCCAGGATCTGTACCTCTCAAGAACCAGGAAACGGGCAGGGAAAATCATCACAGACCCCTCACACCCTGGACACAGACTTTTTGATCTGCTGCCCTCTGGCAGACGGTACAGAAGCCTGCAGACCAGGACCACCCGACACAGGAACAGTTTCTTTCCCCTCGCCATCTCCCTTCTAAACAGTTGAACTGTCACACTGCTCCCACTGCCAGACTGCAACTGCACCTTATGTACATTCTGTAGTATTCATTCCACCTCATTTCATTTCTGTATTTTATGTATATACGTTTAGATTAGTTATTTGTAGTTGGTTTACACAGCTTTGTGTATGTATGTGTATGCATGTGTAATGTATATATAGATACGTGTGTGTGTGGGTGCGTGTGTGTGTGTGCGTGTGTGTGTGTGTGTGCGTGTGTGTGTGTGTGTGTGTGATTTACATTCCTGTGCTCGAGAGCCACCATCTACCGGAACCAAATTCCTTGTATTTGTCTGCACATATACTTGGCCAATAAACACGATTCTGATGATTTGGCACAAAAACCATGATTTGGCAAAAATACTATGATTTAGCAGAAATACTATGATTGAGCAGAAGTACTAAGATGTAGTAAAAGTACTTTGATTTAAGAGAAATCCAATTATGGAGGAGTAATACTTTAAAATGGGAGAAATATTGATACACACACACATTCACAGAGCCTAAAGGGAAGAGTATTTGTGCCATGGAGTGTTAAGAAGAATGTGAGGTCCATATTAGAAAAGCTGGTAAAAAGTTTTGAGAATTGTAATAAATGATGAATATGAATTAGTGGTCTGTGATAGTGTATTAATTTGTAGGGCAAAAAACAAGTTGTCCAAGGTGGAGTTGAACCCACGACCTTTGGGTTGCAGACCTGTGTCATTACCAGCTGCCCCACTGGGAAAGACAGTGAGCGCCTGGAAAACAGGGTGATGAGCAGTCAGAATCAGATCGCGGTGTGAGGCAAAGAGCGCCGTTTTTTGGAGTTACAAAACGTCATGTAACTCCAAAACTAGGTGGACTAGAAGCATAATTCTTGTACTGGGTGAATCAGCGGACTTTGGTGTACTTTGACTGTGATTTACATTACTCTTTGTACATCTGTCGCTGAGATATGACGAGAGAAGAAAGGGCAGACCTCAGATATGATTGGCTGGCTGGGAAGCCGTGCAGGCCCTGATATGTATTTGTATGTATGAGTCCTCACAGAGGATTAGCTGCCTGGGGACGTGGCAGAAATATATAGAAATAGTATGATTAAGCATAAATACTACATTTTTTAGAAAAACTATATTAAGCACAAATCCTATAAAAAGCAGAAATACTATATTAAACAATATAAATATCCTCTAAAAATCCTATAAAAAGCAGTAAAAATGGCATAGCGAAAACTGCCTTGACTTGCCCTCAAACAATGCTTTCTAACTCTAAATCTATTTGGAGTATCGATATCATTCTTTCACTGTAAGAGACAGCAGGCTTTGGTGAACACTCATGGAAATTTTCAGGTCTCTGTGTAAATCCATCAAAAAGATATGACGAGAGAAAAAAGTGGATCATTTCCAGAGTTTGAAATCTGAAGAAATCTGAGCGAGGGATGAATTGAAAATGCCTCTCATTAGAGAAATCCAGTGGTGATTTTGAACAAGCTCTCCATTGACTTTCTATGCAGTTTTCAGACTTTGTGTTGGTGTGAGGAGATTTGCCAAAATTCTATTATACAGAAACTGTAATCAGCACATATACTGTAACATTTTAGAAATTTCTCCACTTAGTAGTAATACTATAACATAACACAAATGTTATGATGAGTTGAGCGGCTGGTACTCTGGTGCAGTCAGCACAATCTGGAGCTGAACACTCTTAAAACTGTAGAGATGACAGTGGACTTCAGGAGACATCCCTCAACTCTGCCCCCCCTCATCATATCAGACAGCCCTGTGTCGACTGTGGAGATCTTCAAGTTGCTGGATACCACCATCTCCCAGGACCTGAAGTGGGAGACCAACATCAACTCCATCCTCAAAAAGACCCAGTAGAGGATGTACTTCCTGAGACAACTGGGGAAGTACAGTCTTCCACAGGAGCTGCTGATCCAGTTCTACACTGCAGTCATTGAGTCTGTCCTGTGCTCCTCCATCACAGTCTGGTATGGTGCAGCCACTAAACAGGACAGGTGCAGACTGCAGCGGACTGTACGGGCAGCAGAAAGGATCATCGGCGCCCCCCTGCCCTCCATCCAGGATCTGTACCTCTCAAGAACCAGGAAACGGGCAGGGAAAATCATCACAGACCCCTCACACCCTGGACACAGACTTTTTGATCTGCTGCCCTCTGGCAGACGGTACAGAAGCCTGCAGACCAGGACCACCCGACACAGGAACAGTTTCTTTCCCCTCGCCATCTCCCTTCTAAACAGTTGAACTGTCACACTGCTCCCACTGCCAGACTGCAACTGCACCTTATGTACATTCTGTAGTATTCATTCCACCTCATTTCATTTCTGTATTTTATGTATATACGTTTAGATTAGTTATTTGTAGTTGGGTTACACAGCTTTGTGTATGTATGTGTATGCATGTGTAATGTATATATAGATACGTGTGTGTGTGGGTGCGTGCGTGTGTGTGTGTGTGTGTGTGTGTGTGTGTGTGTGTGTGTGTGTGTGTGTGTGTGTGTGTGATTTACATTGCTGTGCTCGAGAGCCACCATCTACTGGAACCAAATTCCTTGTATTTGTCTGCACATATACTTGGCCAATAAACACGATTCTGATGATTTGGCACAAAAACCATGATTTGGCAAAAATACTATAATTTAGCAGAAATACTATGATGGAGCAGAAGTACTAAGATGTAGTAAAAGTACTTTGATTTAAGAGAAATCCAATTATGGAGGAGTAATACTTTAAAATGGGAGAAATATTGATACACACACACATTCACAGAGCCTAAAGGGAAGAGTATTTGTGCCATGGAGTGTTAAGAAGAATGTGAGGTCCATATTAGAAAAGCTGGTAAAAAGTTTTCATAATTGTAATAAATGATGAATATGAATTAGTGGTCTGTGATAGTGTATTAATTTGTAGGGCAAAAAACATGTTGTCCAAGGTGGAGTTGAACCCACGACCTTCGGGTTGCAGACCTGTGTCATTACCAGCTGCGCCAGTGGGAAAGACAGTGAGCTGTTGGGAAACAGGGTGATGAGCAATCAGAATTAGATCGCGGTGAGAGTCAAAGAGCGCCGTTTTTTGGAGTTACAAAACGTCGTGTAACTCCAAAACTAGGTGGACTAGAAGCATAATTCTTGTACTGGGTGAATCAGCGGACTTTGGTGTACTTTGACTGCGATTTTCATTGCCCTTTGTACATCTGTCACTGAGATATGACGAGAGAAGAAACTGCAGACCGCAGATATGATTGGCTGGCTGGGAAGCTGGCACAAATATATAGTAATAGTGTGATTAAGCATAAATACTACATTTAGCAGAAATACTGTATTAAGCACAAATCCTATAAAAAGCAGAAATACTATATTAAGCACAAATCCTATAAAAAGCAGAAATAGTATATTAAGCAATATAAATATCCTATAAGAATGGTATAAAAAGCAAAAATTCTGTAATATGATTTGGTAGAAAAACTATAATTAATCAGAAATACTATATTGGGCAGAAATACTATATTTAGCACAAATCTTATAAAATAGCAGAAATAGTATGATTCAGCACAATAGTAATAACTTAAACAGAAAAATTGGAAAAGGAAAATGGACAGCTGAAAAAATGCTGAACATGCTAAGGGTCCTTCAAATGTACTTGCTAAATGAAAAAAAACTCAGCAAAAAAAGTGTAACAGTCACACAATCACAAATATGGAAACATATGGAAACACACATGCACAGAGAGACACACACAGGATCAAATTCAGTCAACCAGTCTAAATATATTGAATTTAAATCATACAATAAGATGCTCCCATAAAAACTCTGTCTCGCCCTCTCTTTCTCTCTCTCTGTCACACACACACACACACACACACACACACACACACACACACACACACACAAGATCCAATTCAGTCAACCAGTCTAAATATATTGAATTTGAATCTTACAATGAGATCATCCCATAAAAAGGATTTCTCTCTCTCTCTCTCTCTCTCTCTCTCTGTCACACACACACACACACACACACACACACACACACACACACACACACACACACACACACAAGATCCAATTCAGTCAAGCAGTCTAAATATATTGAATTTGAATCTTACAATGAGATCATCCCATAAAATGGCTTTCTCTCTCTCGCTCTCTCTCTCTCTCTCTCTCTCTCTGTCACACACACACACACACACACACACACACACACACACACACACACAGGGAGAGAGAAGTAAGTTTCTAGCTCAGTCAAGCAGCCTGGGAGCTGCTGAATTTGAATCCACCAATCAGAGAGCCTGTGCACTTTTTCCCGCCAAAACAGGTGCAGCCGTTTTTACACACACAGAGCACAGAGACAGGATTTCTGCAGTGAATTTCTCATAGTGAGGATTCCTCTCAAACAAATGACCATAATTTCCTAACCGTAGGGGCTAGAACGGTCATTCTTACACCGTTTTGTTCAGAAGAGATGGGGGAATCTTAAAGTGTTGACACTTTATCATTAAAATATGAATTATTGAAGATATTTGACTTCTAATGCACCATAACTGAGTAGAGGCAAGCGAAAACTGCCTTGGCTTGCCCTCAAACAACGCTTTCTAACTCTAAATCTATTTGGAGTATTGATATCATTCTTTCACCGTAAGAGACAGCAGGCTTTGGTGAACAATCATGGAAATTTTCAGGTCTCTGTTGATATCCATTAAAAAGATATGACGAGAGAAAAAAGTTGTTCATTTCCAGAGTTTGAAATCTGAAGAAATCTGAGCGAAGGACGAATTTCCTACCCTCAAACAAGTCTAACTCATTTCAGAACGGTAATAGGTGAGAAAAAAATTCTTGAATTGTGAGCGTCAGGAGTGTCTGAAGATATACTGGGACAAGCCTCATGTTTTAACTTCGCTTCGTTAAGGAGATATGACGATTCGAATATGCCTGTCATTACAGAAATCAAGCGATGATTTTGAACAAGCTCTCCATTGACTTTCTATGGGGATTTTTGAGACTTTGTGTTGGTCTGAGGAGATTTGCCAAAATTCTATAAATCTCACAACAATGATGGTGACATTTTCTGAAAGCCAGCAAAAATACCTACGTTTTGATGTATAATTTGTGGAAGTTGAGTGAAATTGAGCAAGTAGCAAGAAGTTGTTCGGACATGAAGAGAAGACTGCAAAACCTTCAGTGGCACACTGGAAGCCAAGTGCATAGCAACCATAACAACGCATGTATTTTGTGAAAAATCACAAAGATGAAACTGAAAACTTAAACAGGGATAAGATGAAAATGGTAACAGATATGAAAAAGCTGATTTATTCCTGAATAGCCCAATAATTTGAGAACATTTTAAAGTTTGAATGGTTGTTCTACGTGAAAGTAGGAAAAAGTAGTTAAGTTTCAAAAACAAGCAAAATTTAGCAGAATTGCAGAAGTTTCCCATTCATTTCAATGGGACAAATTAAAGGAAAAAAGTGTAATATTTTAAAAAGTATAACAGTAATAAACACCAAAAGATATAGCGATCATTAGCAGAAATAGCAGAATAGTTTAAAATTTGAACGGTGAAAATCGGCTGAAAATTGTGGAAGTAGTTAAGTGCCAAAAAAAGTGAAAAAGTGGCAACTAGAATAATAATAATAAAGTATAAAGAATAAAGAGAAACAGGAACTCAATAGTGTGGATGCTTAAAGCATCCACACAATAAAGTAGGATAATAAAGAATAAAGAGAAACAGGAACTCAATAGTGTGGATGCTTAAAGCATCCACACAATAACTAGAAAAATTTGCATTTCCTGAGAAAATGCAGTGTGGATGCCTTGACGTTGAAGCTGTCTGCTGAAAAGCTGAAAAAGATGAAAAGTTGCAAAAAGTTGTTGTGGAGAGACGGACAATTCTGCTGAAATGAGCAGAAGCTGCTGAGAATTGTGCTGATAACAGGTGAAAAGGCTGAAAGTTTTGCAGAAAAGAGGTGGATCAGCAGAATTTCTGCAGAAAAGAGGCAAAGAAGCAGAAACTTGCGCTGAAAAGAGATGAATCTGCAGAGTTTCTGCTGAAAAGAGTTTTTTTTCTGAAAACAGCCAAAAAGCTGGAATTTGTGCTGAAAAGGGGTGAAAAAATGAAAATTTTGCTGAAAAGGGGTGAAGAAGCTAAAGTATACCAATCAAAGTATTTGTGCCAAAACATAGTGTTTCTGCCATATTGTGGTACTACTACATTACAACATGAATACGGATTAAGATGAAAGAAACTGGCAACAAATTCCTCCACTACAAACCAGTCTGATACCACTTCTTTGCAGTGTTCACGTTTACTAAGGCACTACCCAAAAGGTGCCACAAGAGGGCACTCCAACACAAGAGATGACCTATGTACACTGATGCACTTAGTAACAGTCAGCCTCCTTGAATTGGCAGAAATAATGTGATTTAGTAGTAATACTATAACATAACAGATATACTGTGATGTTGCAGAAATAGTATGTTTTTGCACTACTCATTTGTAGTGAAAAAAAATAGCAATATAATTACAGGTCTGTGATAGTGTATAAATTTGTAGTGAAAAAAAATGTTGACCAAGGTGGGATTGAACCCACGACCTTTGAGCTGCAGAGCCGTGTCATTACTAATTGCGCCACCTGGCAAGAGGGCAGGCGGCTGAAAACAAAGAGATCAGCAATCAGAAATAGATCGTGGTGAGAGGCGAAAGCGCCGTTTTTTGGAGTTACAAAACGTCGTGTAACTCAAAACTAGGAGGGCTATCAGCATCAGCAGTTGCTGAAAACAAGCGAAAAAGCAGAATTATCTGCTAAAAAAGAGGTGTAGACGCGTTTGATGGAGATGGCTTTATGTGTAAGGGTACACTGAAGAGTATCAAGAAAGCAGAGTGCATGCAAGTGGGGATGATGTGTAGCAACTGTCACAGGTAGGACTCGAACCTCTGCCACCGGGTCTCACAGTAGCTTCTCAACCCTCTGAGCCAAATGAGGTCTGCTCACAAGGGGGCGGGTGCCTAAAACACAGAGACTTGAGCAGTCAGAATTAGATCGCGGTGAGAGGCGTAAAACGCCGATTTTTCGGAGTTACAAACGTCGTGTAACTCAAAACTAGGTGGGATAGAAGCACAATTCTTGTACTGGGTAAATCAGCAGACTTTGCTGAACTTTGACTGCGATTTTCATAGCTCTTTGTACCTCCGTCGCGGAGATATGACGAGAGAAGAACCGGCTTCATTTTAAGAGTTTGAAACAATGTAATTTATGGCTCAACAGCAAGATGACAGTAAAAACTGCTCCAACCGTGACTGGCAGCACTGTCTGAAGATGAATTGGAACAAGCTTCTCATCTTAACTTTGCTTTATTAAATTATTATGGCACATACAAGTCTTGCAAATAAGCAACAGGGAAAGCTTGAGCTTGTAATTCCACCCCAGCTGGTAGGAGAAGCTTTTTATTAAACACTTGCTTGTTTTACAATGTGCTTCAAGGGTCAATAACAGCATAACAGAACTCACTTATGGTACTGCATTCTTCCTTCCTATAAAACAATAACTGTCAGTGACTTTGTACCATAATATAAACACAACATTCAGACAACAGTTAAAGTAACGTAACCATAAACAATGAAACAAGAACATCTAAACAGCAGCACATGTCCTAAGGCATGATGGGAGAGGACTAGCTGTTCCCCACACGCCACATTATTTATGATTTATGATTTGGCAGAACACTGGGACTTGGTATGATTTACATGAATACTTTGATTTAGCAGAAAACTATAATCTAGCAGAAAGCACCTCAGCATAGCAGAAATTCTATGAGCAGAATTACTAGGATTTAGCACAACGCTATGATTTGTCTCAAAAACCTTTATTTTGCAGTTATATTGTGATTTGGCAGAAATACTGTGCTTTGGAGCAAATACCAAAATTTGGCAGAAATACTATGAGCAGTAATAATATAACGTAGCAGAAATACAAATATTTTGTGGAAATACTATGATACTATGAAAGCTAAAACGATGAAAAGTTGCAAAAAGTTGTATGGTGGTGAAAAAAAAATGCCCCACTGAGCAGGATTCGAACCTGGCCCTCCTGGTCTCAAGGTGGCTATTCATTTCCCTGAGCCAAAGTCATTCTTACAAAGAAGAGGTGGAGAGACGGACAATTCTGCTTAAATGAGCAGAAGCTGCTGAGAATTGTGCTGATAAGAGGTCAAAGGCTGAAAGTTTTGGAGAAAAGAGGTGAATCAGCAGAATTTTTGCAGAAAAGAGGCAAAGAAGCAGAAACTTGCGCTGAAAGAGATGAATCAGCAGAGTTTCTGCTGAAAAGAGTTTTTTTTCTGAAACAGCCAAAAGCTGGAATTTGTGCTGAAAAGGGGTGAAAAAATGAAAATTTTGCGGAAAAGGGGTGAAAGTTACTACATTACAACATGAATATGGATTAAAGATGAAAGAAACTGGCAACAAATTCCTCCACTACAAACCAGTCTGATACCACTTCTATGCAGTGTTCACGTTTACTAAGGCACTACCCAAAAGGCGCCACAAGAGGGCACTCCAACACAAGAGATGACCTATGTACACTGATGCACTTAGTAACAGTCAGAGGTGAAAAGGCTGAAAATTTTGCAGAAAAGAGGTGAATCAGCAGAATTTCTGCAGAAAAGAGGCAAAGAAGCAGAACTTGCGCTGAAAAGAGTTTTTGTTTTCTGAAAACAGCCAAAAAACTGGAATTTGTGCTGAAAAGGGGTGAAAAAATGAAAATTTTGCTGAAAAGGGGTGAAGAAGCTAAAGTATACCAAATCAAAGTATTTGTGCCAAAACATATTTTTTCTGCCATATTGTGGTACTACTACATTACAACATGAATACGGATTAAAGATGAAAGAAACTGGCAAAAATTCCTCCACTACAAACCAGTCTGATACCACTTCTTTGCAGTGTTCCGTTTACTAAGGCACTACCCAAAGGCGCCACAGAGGGCACTCCAACACAAGAGATGACCTATGTACACTGATGCACTTAGTAACAGTCAGCCTCCTTGAATTGGCAGAAATAATGTGATTTAGTAGTAATACTATAACATAACAGATATACTGTGATGTTGCAGACATAGTATGTTTTTGCACTACTCATTTGTAGTGAAAAAATTAGCAATATAATTACAGGTCTGTGAAGTGTATAAATTTGTAGTGAAAAAAAATGTTGACCAGGTGGGATTGAACCCACGACCATTGAGCTGCAGAGCCGTGTCATTACTGATTGCGCCACCTGGAAAGGGGGCGGGCGGCTGAAAAACAAAGCATCAGCAATCAGAAATAAAAGAGATTTCTGTTGAAAACACCTGAAAAAGCTGGAATTTGTGCTGAAAAGGGGTGAAAAAAATGAAATTTGCTGAAAAGGGGTGAAGAAGCTAAAGTATACCAAATCAAGTATTTGTGCCAAAACATGGTATTTCTGCCATATTGTGGTATTTGCGCCACAAAGTTACTACATTACAACATGAATACGGATTAAAGATGAAAGAACTGGCAACAATTCCTCCACTACAAACCAGTCTGATACCACTTCTTTGCAGTGTTCACGTTTACTAAGGCACTACCCAAAAGGTGCCACAAGAGGGCATCCAACACAAGAGATGACCTATGTACACTGATGCACTTAGTAACAGTCAGCCTCCTACTTAGCCACTACGTAATACAGCGATATTACAGTGTACAAATTCACATAAATTTGCAGGGGGAACAAACAAAGCAGGAACAAGCCCAAACAATCAAATAACTGTGCTGCCATAGCTATCGCTAACTAGCACATACGCTAAAGGTAACTAAACCAATACACACAAGTAGCAGGGTAACATCTTAAGCATGGAACATTAACTCACGTTTATGTGACACACCATCCCCAACAAATACAGGATGGGCTATTTGCTCCCCTTCCCAGCGCTCTCTCCTCATCGTTAGCCCAGGAACGAAGGAGACCATCTAGCTCAGAAGTCCATGAATTCCCTCACTGCTCAGAGGCTGCTGGGTAATGTAGCTCACAATACACAGGTTTTTCTACAGCACAATACTATAACATAGCAGAAATACTGTGATTTGTTGAATACTATGCTTTAGGACAATAGTATGATTTGGCAGAAATACTATGTTTAGGACATATACTATGATTTGGATCAAATACTATGATATAGCCAATACTATGTTTTGGTACAATGCTGCGTTTAGGCACAAATATTATGATTTGGCAGACACTATGATTTAGCAGAGATAATATGATTTGGCAGAAATACTACACTTTGGCAAATACTATATTGAGTGCAAGTACTTTAAGATAACAGAATACTATGATTTGGCAGAAATACTATGTTTCAGTACAAATACTATGACAAAGCAGAAATACTACGACTTAGAAGTAATACTATAACAAAAGGGATTCCTCAAAATACTATGAAATTGCAGTAATTCTCTGATTTGGCAGAAATACTGTACTTCGTACAAATACAATGCTTTGGTACAATACTATATTTTGATTTCATACTATGATTTGGCACAAGTAGTATGATTTGTACGAATACTACGAATTGGCAGAATACTGTGACTTAGTAGTAATAGTATAACATAGCAGATATAATGTGATTTTGCAGACATAGTATGTTTTTTCACAATAGTACGATTTCGCTCAATACTATGGAATTGCAGTAATACTATGATTTGGAATACTATGATTTGGTAGTAATACTATAACATAACAGATATACTATGATTTTGCAGAAATTCTATGTTTTTGCACAAATACTACAACACTATACTACAATACTACAAGAATACTATGTTTGGGCAGTAATACTATTATTTGCTATAATACTATTATTTGGCACATATACATAATCAGCAGATATACTATAACATAACAGAAATTCTATGACTTAGTAGTAACACTAATATAACAGAAATTTTAACTGGCCACAAATAACATGATTTGGCACAAATACCATGATTTGGCAAAAGATACCATGATTTGGCACAAATACGATCATATTGCAGAATACTATGATTGGGTACAATACTATGATTTGGCACAAGTACTATGAATAAGTACAAATACTATGATTTGGCAGAAATACTATGATTTAGCAGAATACTATGTTTTAACATAAATAATATCTTTCACAGAAATTTCTGCTAAAAGGTACTATTTCTGCTTTTTGGCAGAAATACTGTAATTTTGCATAATACTATGATTTGGGATAAATACTATGATTTGGCAGATATACTATATCAGCACATAAACTATAACTAACAGACATTCCTGCACTTAGTAGTAATCTCATAACATAAAATAAATATTATGGTTCTGCCCCAAACCATGATTTGGCACAAATACCATGATTTTTCAAAATACTATGATTTAGCAGAAATACTATGATGAGCAGAAGTACTAAGATGTAGTAGAA
Organism: Oreochromis niloticus; assembly: GCF_001858045.2. Lineage (NCBI taxonomy): Eukaryota > Metazoa > Chordata > Actinopteri > Cichliformes > Cichlidae > Oreochromis > Oreochromis niloticus. Next base: position 209,781 of record NW_020328499.1, read on the forward strand.
GTACTTGATGTAGCACAAATACTATTATGGAGGAGTATATTTAACATGGGAGAATATTGATATACACACACATACACAGAGAGCAAAGTGTGCAGAGGCTGTTGAGAGTCTGGGTTTGGTATATCTAAGTCAGCTAAATTGGCTGCACCTGCTGTAATCAGCACTTACACACACAGACACAGAGAGAGGTGTGAGTTTTCTGCAGTATATTTCTCAATTCAGGATTCCCTCGAACAAATGGCCATAATTCCTAACCGTAGGGCTAGAATGCTCATTCTGACACCGATTTGTTCAGAAGAGATGGGGGAATCTGCAGGTCTTCATAAATCAGAGATAAATATAAATTATTAAGATATTGACTTGTAATCACTGTAACTGAGTAGAGCAAGCAAAACTGCCTTGACTTGCCCTCAACAATGTTTTGTAACTCTATCTATATGGAGCATCAAATCATTCTTTCACCGTAGAAACAGCAGGCTTGGTGAACAGTCATGGGAATTTTCAGGTCTCTGTGGAATCCATCAAAAAGATATGATGAGAGAAAAAGTGCCTCATTTCCAGAGTTTGAATCTGAAGAATCTGAGCGAGGGACAATTTCCTATCCTCAAACAAGTGTAATTCATGGCCAAACGGTAATAGGTGAGGAAAATTCTTGAATGTGAGCATCAGTGACGTCTGAAGATATTGGCACAAGCGTATGTCTCAACTTTGTTTCGTTAAGGAGATATGACGATTTGAAATGCCTCTCATTAGAGATTCCGCGCTGATTTGAAGAATCTCCATTGAGTTTCTATGGGAGTTTTGAGACTTTATGTTACTCTGAGGAGATCTGCAAAAGTCTATAGTCCACAACATGATAGTGACATTTTCTGAAGCCAACAGAATACCTACGTTTTGATGTATATTTGTGGGGTTGAGTGGAAATTGAGCGAGTAGCAAGAGTTGTTCAGATGAAGAGAAAATTCAGAAGGACGAGTGCACACTCTGAGTTAATGCATAGCAACCATAGCAACGCATGTATTTTCTGAAAATCACATTTTGCAACTGAAAACTTAAAGAGGTATAAAATTAAACAGTAGAAGATCTGAAAGCTGAATCAGACAGGAATAGCCAATAACTGAGAACATTTTAAAGTTTGAATGGAGTTTCTAGGTGAAAGTATGACAAAGTAGTTAAGTTTCAAAGACAAGCAAGTTTAGCAGAATTGTGGAAGTTTCCCATTCATTTCAATGGACAAATTAAAGGAAAAAAGTGTAATATTTTAAAAAGTATAACAGTAATAAACACCAAAGTCATTGCCGGAAAGAGCAGAAAGAGCAGAACAGTATAGTTTGAACTGAGAAAATCGGCAGAAAACTGTGGAAGTAGTTAAGTGCCAAAAGTGTACGGAAGCAACTAGAAGAATATAAAGAAGAAAAATTTGCATTTCCTGCGAAAATGCTGGTGTGGATGCCTTAACGCTGAAGCTGTCTGCTGAAAAGATGAAAAGTTGCAAAAAGTTGTTGT